>NC_056745.1:519257980-519557980 GCF_019279795.1 Protopterus annectens
TGGGGCTATAATGAGTTACTAGGTATAGCTACAGGTGGACAAGTTGAAATTCCCTAAACATCAAGTGTCAGAAGCAACCCAAGTCACCAAGGAACACAATGCTGATTGTTGTTTTCCAGAAGAAATCACTACTGGTGGGATTTCTTAGTGTGCACAGCAGTGAGTCCTTTGATTTGAGAGATTTCTCCCTTTGTTGAGTTGGTGTGGTCATGGAACTGGTATGTATATGTTCTGGGGGTATGGGGACTTGTTCTGCAATCACAGAGTGCAGGGCAGGCTTGCTCTTTATGAAAAACGCTTCACGTTTAATTTTCGACTCTTCTTTGTTTCATGCATTCATTTTTAGTGATCTGGTTCCTCTGCATTCTGACATTCGGGGCTCAATAGTAAAAGTTAATGTGAATGATAATTTAGAAGGGTACGTAGAATGAAAGAAATGGTGATATGAAGAATTACCACTATCAAAATATTATAAATCACCAGTCAGGAATAACTATTATGTCAGGGCTCTAAATGAGCACATGCTATCGAATTTAGTGTATGGCAATATCATGATGTCATTTTTATGTGTGCTGTGTATACAGTTGTTCTGCAAATTTCACCAAACTAAAAATTAAAAAATGGTTAACGACAAATTGTAAGGGGGGAGATTAAGAATGGCAATTTAGAGAAACTCCTGAAACAGGTGGATATGTCCTTTTTTGAGGAGTTAGTGTCAGAATTAACTGGTGGGACTGGATATATTTGTGCAGGTGAGGCCCCTGCAGCTGTTAAACAGATCCATGGTGACAGTGTAACAGGAATGGATGAGGTCCAGTCTGCAAGCATTGAAAACACTGGATATTGTTTTCCAGTGGTCCTTGTAGGGTATGCATTTCCAAACTGAGTTTGTACTCCCTATTTAAAAAAAAGGGAGATACAAGGGTGTATTCATATGGGAAGGTATATGCCAAGATACTGGAAAATAAATTTTGTTAGATAACTGAACTTTTGAATCTGGAAGATTAGTATGGGATCCCTTCCTGGTTGTGAAAAAGTTGATCAACTCTGTCCTTGTATAGATACTGAAAGAGTTGTGGTTCTGGAGAGGGTGCATGACTATGTTCCCCCATAATGCCTTGTGTGAGGTTCTGTAACAGTACAGAATCTCAGGGCTGCTGAATGTCACTCAGTCCCTGCATCTGCAATCCTGTCTTTGCATTTTTAACATTAAATTGAATGCATTTTTGGGAAGAATATGGAAATACCAACACTGTGTCTTGTCCACCAGCAGTGTGACCCTTCTGCAACTCAAACATTTCCATGTTTGTGTAGTTACTTAGATATTATTTCAGTGCAATGACAGCACTCCTTCTATGCCAGGGTTTAGCACCTGTCATATCTTTAGGTCCTCTGATAACTATAGGTGACTATCTGTATTTATCAGAAACACATTAGCTCAAATCAAATTACCCCTGACCCTTATGTGGAGCTGTCAGAGATCCAAATCAAACTTAACAAATTCAACTATTGCTATTTTGTTAGCTGTACACCCTCATCGATGTCCCCTGCAGATCATGGAAATTATAACATCATTGAGCGGGTAAATATCAAACCAAATTGCTTCTTGCTAAGGGGCTTCAGTTACCCAAGTATTGATTGACATAATCACACCTTTAAAAATAGATGTGCTCAGCATTTTGCAGACTTTGCTAATACCAATGCACTGGATCAAATTGTAATAACTAGCTCTAATATCTTTGACCTTCTCCTTCCCAACCTAGCGTCCACTTGTACCCCATCCCACATCTCCTCAACCCTAGTTAAATTTGACCACAAATCAGTCATCTTCTTTGTCAGGCCTAGTGATAATACCTTGCCACCAAATGAAGCTGTTTTTAGGGACTTCTCTAAAGCAGGCCTAGAGAAGCATTACAGATGTTAGATGTAAACAAACAGAGAAACAATTTTCCAAGTATTAGTGCTACATCCTCTGGGGAAGCCACATTGTTGAAGAGCTAGGCAAAATTCCTAACAATCTCTCATGAATGGAATTAAATGAATGAGGTTCTGCATTCATCTCCAACCCTTACCAGCACTTAAACAGCTGTGGAGAAAAGTCAGCACCCATCTGCCCTAAACACAATGGTAAATTCTGTAATGAACCTCTCTGGTGGAACTCCAGTGTTAGCAAACTGTATAACAAAAGAAAAAAAATTAAAACAAGTTCTATGAAATTCTCATCTTTCTACCTCAAGACTGGAATGAAATATCAGCAAGGAAGTTAAGGGCATTATTAGAAAGTGTAAAGTGGACTACCTGTCAAAGGAAACTACAGATCTTTTTTTGGTTATGTTCGGAAATTAAGAAATAATTTCCAGCAATGTAATAACCTCACCTAAAATAATATCATATATTCTGATCCCAGGGATATAGCCAATATCTTAGTAGACAAATTTAGTGCTAACTTTACCCCACATAGCCACATTATTGCACCCACTATCCCTGAAAATTTAGTTCTGCCTGAAATAACTTTGGCAAAAGTCTCAGAATCCCTTTCAAAGGCTAAAAACAACACTTCTGTGGGACAGTATATACTAGGCTACATTCTCATCAGTACAAGTATGCTCTAAATAGTCCACTATGTAAACTGTCTGCCTGTCTACAGGATTTGTGTCTGATACCTGAAGAAAGCCACCTTGGCTGCCACACACAAGGGAGACTCCTCTGTGGACCAGGTTAAGTGCAGGCACACCAGCTTCACCAGTCTTATATGCAAATCCATAGAGCATCTCATAGCTGAAATCATTAACGTGGACACAGGCAAATTAACTGGTCTAGACCAGAATCAGTTAAGTTTTGTAAAGGACAGGTCCTGCCCTGAACCTAGTAAGCATCTTTGAACAGATGTCAGAAGCCATGGACAATGGTCACTTAGCTTGCTACTTACTGTGTATCAACCTGGTCAGTGATTCTGAGACTATCTACCATGATGGTATTATTAAAAAGATAGACAGGTTTAACACGAGCCTCTGTGCTGAACATTGGATTGTAAATTGTCTATCCATTAGGTCCCAGGTAGTGAATGTTGTTGGCACCTTTTCTGCATGTAAAATTGTTACAAGTGGGGAACCACAGGATTCAGTGCTAGGCCCTGTTCCCTTTGGCATATATTCTGCATACATCTAACACAATATACCAGAAGTGTGGTTGGTCACGTTTGCTCATAACTGCAAGCTGGACACCAAACAGCTTCAGCAAGGGCCAGAATATGCCATTACCTTGTATACTGAAAAATAAAATGCAGAATAGTAGAATTCTGCTAAAAAACACTGTTCATGACTCATATGTTATAAATGGTATTCCTTTTCAGACAGACACAGTCATGAGACCTGGGTACTTTTGAAGACAACTCTTTTTCTTTTGATCATCATATTTCCACTATAGTCATAAAATCATTTTATCTGGCCCAGCTAATTTCCAAGGGAATATCCTGAAGATACCAGGAAGTCATCATGCCACCATACTCTTCCCTTATCAGACCCATCATATGCCCCTTCTGGTATGTACAAATCCAAGCATATCACTCAACTGGAAAGGCACTAAAGAGTTCTAGCCAAGAAAATGAATATCTTTAAATTCTCCAGCTATCCCAATAATTACTACAACTCTTCTAATACTCAGTAGTGTACCAGTTGTCCTGTGATGACCAATGTCTTGCTTTTGGAGCCATGAAAACCCCAATCTTGACCCTCTATTTATTTCTAAAATGAATGGCTCCACAAACACCCTCAGAAGGGACATAAATCTATCCAAAAAATAAACAAGGCTCAATGGAGAGATCCGATCCTAACTCAGTGTAACTTATTCCAAAGGCTGAGAACATGTTGGATTAGGAACCGGTCCCACCAATAAGTCTTATTTATTTGGTGAAAAGTGTTTACAGCAGTACCCAGGTCTCTCATAACCATATCTGTCTGAAGAAGGGTACCATTTAGGAAAGTCAGACAAAGTACTGTCTTGGTTATGTTAAGGCTAGTCTTGATGATTGGAAGGGTAGATACAAATTTATTCCAGGGTTATTATGCATGATGAGGTTATTATGCATGACGGGATTATTATGCATGACCTGGTTGATTTTGGAGATGAGCACTATTAAGTGCTTGAAAAAGGTGGCAAATACTTTTTAAGTCTGTCTGTTTAAAAGTGTATATGGCTAAGCATCTGGTAGTCTCAGTGACTGCTTGCCTTAGTGTTTTTCCTGTATTTCTATTTACCTAGATTCTCCCTTCCTATTGGTGATTTTCAGGATAGGATTTTAAGGCACTGTGAGGATCACATATTTAATTTTGAAGAATATGTTTTCTTACTGGACACAAGAGACTTTGGTTTCTGGTATACAATGGAACAGTTCATTGTGACAGTGAAACATCTAGGATGAAAATGAACACTTACAAATCAGAGAGGTAATGTTGCTGTCCTAGAAAAGAGTGGCGTACTCTAGGCACATTGGAAGAAAGCAGGTACACCAAGTGGATGAGTTTAAGTATCTTGGGACCTTATATGGCAGTGAAGGTGGTGGGACTGGGACACTGACCAGCAGATGGATGCGGTAGTGGCAGTAATGGATTGTGGGAGTGAAATGAAAGCTCATCTATGTAACAGAGCTTTCAGTTTTCCAATGAATCTAAGTCATAATCTTCATCTATGTTCACGAAATTTGGGTAGCAATTGTATGGACAAGATTTCAAATGAAAGCAGTAGAAATGAAGTTCCTTCATATGGTTGGTGGCCTCAATCTCCAAGAAAAAGTTAGAAACTGAGCAATTTGGGAGAATCATGGAGTAGAGTTACTGCTCCACCAGTTTGAAAGGTGTCAGCTAAGGTGATCTACACAAATAGTCCTCTGAATGTTTACCACAAGAAGTATGCTAGGCACTGCTGAATAGGAGGAAGTCTTGGAACAGATATAGGGAATATTGAAGTGACTATGTCTTTCATTTTACATGAGAACACTGGGAGATTCCCCAAGGTGAGCTGAGGACTGTCACTAGGGGTAAAATGGTCTGACTTCTCATGCTGTTATTCTGAGAACCTTTACAAGGAGAAATATTTAATAAAATGGATACATGATAGGTAGATGGATGAGTGAAGGACTTAAGCTTCTGTTAATACAGTGTGAGATCTTGCAGTGCTGGTTGGATGTGTGGGTGGCATTAGCAATATAACCTAGATTGCAAGATAAAAGCATGTGAAGCAGGGTGTGCAGCTTGCAAGTAAGTTTGCTTTGGACTTTGGTATATTTTAATGTTACTGTACATAAGGTAAACAGTATTTTTTGTAACTATGTACCTCTAAAGAATGTAGATGTGGATCTGCTGAGTTTTGCATGATTTCTAGACAATCAGTGATAGTGAGTCATTTAAAGATTATCATGGATCTATGGATAATAATATTGTATTACAGATGGTAACAGCACTTAATATAGCTGTGCAGTAGTACTTTACATCCTTTACTTAAAGGTCGGTGATTGCCATTTGGGATTAATCGACTGATGACAGACAGAGCAGACGTTACTGACAAATGTCTCTCTTGGCAGTCTCATTCTTCCTGTATGGTGTGCCCTGTTGTTCAGTCTGACAGATGCTTGTTGCACTGTTAAGTTCTGACAGACCTAAAGATATATTTAGTTTTTATTTACTTGTTTTTGTTTACAAAGAAGGGAAACTGATGAAGAAATTACCAATTTAAAAGTACAACTCCAGAGACATGAAGTAACAATTAAATTTAAAATATAGCAAATAATGGATGAGGTAGAAATATCACATCACAAAGTGGTGAACACATTAGATATAAACAAGCAGAACCAGAGCTCCATCCTCTGTGTTAACTACATTGTAACACATTGTAAGGCATGGCTGTTGGGTTTCTCTGTTGTTTAGTTTGCAGTGACATTTTCCAAGACTTTGGCGTGCACTGACAGAAGGGCAGTGGTATAATAATTAGCCATATCTATAAGGTTAACCTTTTCAAAAGACAGGGATAATGAAATATTTTTACAGAACTCAGCACCTTGTGTACAATTAAACCAGCACATATAACAACAATGACTTTTATTCTAAGAAGAAAAATGTCATCTAAAACTCTTCATAATGATACTAACTGGTGAGACAAAAAATGTGTGCTTATGAAGAGGTTTATATTAGAACATCGAAGTATTACTACATTGAATGTTCTAATATTGAACCATTTCATTCGAAACACCACAACATCAAACACTCAGAACAGCAATTTTTTTTCCCAGGGAAAAAAATTGCTGTTCCAACAAACATACACACAACACAAACACACCAAAATACATAATCCACACACATACATCACAAACCCTACACTAAACCATACATACACTACTAACTATCCACTTACCTTAACTCAACCCGAACCCAAAGGTCCATAACTACTGCACACTCACCTTACCCGGTCCCTATCCCTAAAGTCCCTATCGCACACTCACCTTACCCGCTCCCTAACCCTAAGGTCCCTATCGGACACGCACCTTCGTTTGCACACTTACCTTAACCCGGTCCGTAACCTTCACTCCACAGTCGAGGAAATAGCGAAGCTGCAGAAACGGCCCACCGAATACTTTCCCTAGGAACGTATTCAATATTCTGCAGCTTCGCTATATTCAGCGTTCGATGCAAAGGGTTCGATATTAGTACATTCAAAGTAGCAATACTTTGATGTACTAATATAAACCCCTTATGAAGTACCCTAGTAAGCTGCAACACATACATATAAGGAAAACATTTGAAATTAAATTAGACTAAATCGTCTGAGACAATGAAGGCAAAATATTTAATAAACAAATGAAGCTTTTGTGGCATCACATTCCCTGATTAATTCCTCTTGCGCCGGGTAAATGTATTCTGGGGCATGTTAACTTTAACAAGTAAGTGCATTGCTAAAAATTGGAAGCAGATATTGAGAGAGTTATATGTCAGGAGCCAAGCCAAACTGGACTAGTAAAGATGGGACTCTGTGATGTATGGAGAATGTAAACATGGAATGAGGTAGGGTTCATTTCTTATCACAGTCCTACTTCACTCCATGTATCCCTCATCTCTTCCATCTGGTCTCCCTGATTACACAGCCCCACTTCCCTCAGTTGCTGTTTTCCACGTTCCTAGATATAACTCTTCACTAAGGAAAGCTCCTGACCTTTGGAGAAGTCAACCTTCTTGCACTCGTTATTCCTGGGAAATGAGGCATCTTTAAGGGAGTCATGGGTGTGAAGCTGGGAGCCATCACTCATGTGGTAGCCATTCACTCTCCATGGCTGTAGCAGTTGCTAGTGCAATGATGCAAGGCCATAATCACCAGCCCCTGTTTCTTCCTGAGGTGACCTTCAAGGCCCCTGTTTCCACTAGAGTTTATCCATGCATCAAGTTTCCTCAAACCCACACACCCTGAGACAGGACAGTTGGTCATTGGGTGTTTCATCCTATTGTCTTAGCCAACCCCACTAGCAGACAGAGTATATTCTTGAACATATATTACTTGAGGAGCAGATGAACATCCTGCCTCTGTGCAATTGGGCTGGCAGGGTATACATTTTTAAGGGATAGGAGTGTAGAAGCCAATAATATATATTTCAGTTTGGCAGATGAAAACATCACATGTGAAATGTTGGACACTGAAGAGGGGGAAGTATTTTTAGTTGAGCATGCTAAGATGGTATGTACATTAGAGAAAGGGAGGAGAACGCTTAGAGAGGTGGAGATAGAAGCCATATGACTGGAGTAATCTAGACAGAACTGTGTAGATTCACCAAATGTCAACATCACTTATGAATGAGAATGACCCTCTACAAGCAGATAAGTAAATATTTAGTGGACTAGATGGAAAGTGGGATGGAAGAGTGGAATTATGGGTGCAAGAGTGAAACTAAAATAAAGAAGTGGATTGTCTGGAAAGAAGACTGCATTTTGTTCAGAAGACATTTTGAGGAGGGGACACTAATCTGAAAGACCAGATAATTGAGCAGCCTTGGGTGTGAGTGAGATTAATAGAGCTAGACAAAGAGGAAGCATAGGATGAAACAGTCTGTACATTTGCATGTTGGTGGAGTTCAAGGGAAACAGAAGCTAAGCTTCTTGCTTTTAAGCTAAAAAACATGGAAATTCACAGTGCATATATTAGTTGATAAAGAGTGCAGATGGCATGGGGATAGACAGGAAATTCTTTGTACCTTTGCTGAGTTCTCTCAGGATCTCTCTATTGAACACAAAGGCTCACAGCAGAAAGATCGAGTGTATACATTGCTCAGTATAGATGGGTCTATCTCTGAAAGATGAAGAAAGGGCTGAATTCTCAATGTCTATAACAACAGGAGAAGTTACAAATGTCATTGCAAAGTGGCAAAGAGGAAATGGCAAGGGGATTATTTTTTTCTGCAAATTATTTTAAACTGGTATGTTTATAGATGGTGAAAAACTTTGCCTTGGTGCTTAATGCAGTTTTGTAAGGGAACAGGATTCTGCCATCATGGAGTGAGACCGCTAAAGGTGAAACGGGGAGAGGAGGATCCTTCTGGTGATAAAAAAGAGGGTCTAAATACATGGGGTTCAAGAAATGTATGTCTTGTAAAGATATTATGGATAAGAACTGACAGAGAAAATGTTTGGGATGCTGGACAAGCAGGTGGATCATGTAGGCTAAGGTTTCCCTCTTACAATGTACTGATGGGATCAAGATGATGGCACTGACTAATGTTTTATATACTGCGAGGCACAATATGATCAGCCCATGGGTTATGAGTCATAAAAAGATCCAGGATATCCACATATGGCATGTTTGGAGATATAAAGGCATGAACATAGAAAGTGCAAGATTGGAAACACCCAAGATATCAGGAGGTTAGTGGATTCTAAATCAGACAGGCTTGTTATGGCAGTAAATCTGGCTAATTTGCTGACTTTAATGCACAAATCCCCATAGATGTGTCTCCTAGGAAAATTGCAATAAATGAAGTGTCTTTGCTAGAAATAAAACTTGGGAAAATTATGTACTTATAATGGAATGGGAGGGCTGGATAAAAGAAAGAAAAAGATATGTCTTCTATGGAATACATGGATTAACATTCAAGAAAAGGGCTTACCTCGTGAATTCTGTATTAATGGGAAAATAGCATAAATGTCAAATGTTTATATGATCCCAGAAAAATATGAAAAGGAAATCATGCAGTTGGATTTTTCTTTCATAGAGGGTTCTAAATTAAACCCAGAGAAGAGTTGCATGGTATACGAGTGATGATGACGGGATTGGGGTTACTAAATCCATGCTTTTATTCTACTTCTTTAAACTTGTCTAGACTATTAAAGTGGGTAAAGGAAGAGAATGAAAAATTAATAGTGAGAATGTTTAAGCATAAGTACAAAAAGTTCTAGGAGATGAAAATAAGGAAAAGAGAAAAAATGTGCTGAAACAATATTATTATGTAAATCCCAGGGGAAAATGAACCAGAAGAAATTAAAGGCATTAAAGTAAGGAAAAAGTGGTGTACCCGGATAGTAGACTGACAGGATTTCCTACATGTCATCTCATTGATTGATGGATGTTCCAACTATTTCCAGCTCTACCTAAGGCCATTTTACTGAATGGCAGGTCTTCAAACTCCAACATATCACAATACACAAACACAGCATAAAAAACATAACCACTACCTCATCCACAATGCCACTGCCATTTGATTGGTCAGTCTCACTGCATCACTTGTACTCTTGCATTCTGCAATGCATCTGCTGTACCACAAAACATAACTCAGGTATTGCCATACCCAGTCTGCTCAGCCAGTAGTTGTACTGTTGCTCTGCATATTCAGATACAAATGTATTTGGTTTCCAGCACTACTTAGCATACGTTGCTGCTTTTGGTATAGAATGTCTGCTAGCAGCATACCCTATGAGTCATACATTCAAGCATCACTGTCAGCAGCATGTGCTGCATCTATCAAGCCAAGCATGAAAGGAGCAGTGTTTAAACTACTGCCCCACAACAGTGCTGGAAAATCATCTGAAAGACTGATGTGTACAGCTGACCATCACACCAGCTAGCTATGACCCTGCCACAAGTATTCAGGCTCAGGTACTTCCATCTATATTTCTTTCAACAGGCAAAAATGTTCCCCATTTCCCATTAGCTCATACTACTTTCGCTTTCCAAGTGCATCATCACCAGTCCACTCCACGAAGTTCTTCACACTGATGTGCATTCTTTTATTCCATCACTATTGGCCATTAGTCCCCCCTCAAGCATCCTCTAAACCTAGTTATTCCTCCCCCTTTGGTGAGAGATAGCGCATTCCTGCCCTAGTCAGGGTGAGAGTCTTATGGCTCTTTCATTCCTTGACCAGGGCAAGAACGTATCATCCTATTTGTTCCACATCAGAGGTGAGAATTGAGCACCAGAAGATTGTCAGTCTTGTGAGTGGTCCCTCTGTCTGTGAGGTGGTCAAGGAGAACCTTTACTGACAGTGCTCTAGGAAGACTCTCTAAAGATGGACTTTTGCTTGTCCTGAGACCGCTGTCTAGATTTTCAGTGTGTGCTTCCCACAGCTCCCATCACTGTATCCTGACATTTCTCACCTCTCCTCTAGGAGATACTAGTGCAACAGGGATAGTCACCTCCCTCCCTCTTCCTAGGAATGGCAAACCAGTGTTATCTTCTCACTCCTACCCCCAAACTCTACTTTTCCAATTCCAGAGACACTAATTGAATTTGTGTCACATTGACATGTATTTTAGCAGTCACCTCAGCACTGTGCCACATGCAGTCTGTTGCCCTACATCTCTACAATGCAGCAACTTTACTCTTCGTGTAGGTGAAATCATATCTCATTCATTTACAGTGCACAGACAATGTATGCTCAGTCTATGCTTGTCTGGAGTGCTGCTCCTGCTGACACCCAGCAAATGATCCAGTTCTGATCAAACTTTTCAACAATGTTCCATGTGGAGTACTGTCTTTCTCCCTGGAATAATGGTTAAAGAGTACAAGGTACAGAGTTTAATTCTCACCATTGTGGGAAATTGGCTAGGCTTAAAATGACCCACAAGTGAAGCTAGCCTAGAATTTACATATGAAACATACAATGGGAAGCATAAACAAAGATATTACCATACATTCCATGTTTCAGTTTGTCACTTATTTAGTCAGGATGAAGTAGACGAACATTGTAGGTTCTGCTCAAGCAGCTTTATTATGCACAAACACATTAGAAATAAAGCTAAAATAATTAACTTATATACCAACTAACTGTTTCATACACAGATGTCCACATTCTAGCTGTACTCACAAAATGGCACTGAAGCTAGCACGTGCTTGCTATTTATATGCATGGTCAGGTCTTAGAAATGCTTTTTAAATGTACAACACACATGTTATTCTACATCCTCCTTTTTTGAGAAATGAGTCATGCAATATTGACGACATTGCTTGACATGTAATTGATACAAAATAATTTTCATCATGCGATTATACAGAGCTAGATACATATATACAAGTACGTCCAGGTTGCTGTGTATTTCACACTGGATCTGGAAATACAACCAAATTGTGTGACATAGAAATTGGGATTAGGTTTAGCAACTGGCTGAATGTTCAACCTTAGGGACTTCAGGAACATCCTCAGAAATAGTAGTGGAGGTCAAGACATGTTCTTTAACAGGAACATTGTCTGAATTGCAGTGATGTTTAGAGTCTGTATCACAGGAACAATGCTGTGATATTGTTCTCATACAAGAAGAAGATGTCTATGATTTCTCCTGTACTCCACACCCTTAGATTTCACAAAGTATGATCTCGGCTCTGCACATATACTTGTTACTTGAACAATCCAGCGAAAAATCTTTCGCTGTTTGTATCCTCACTGTCTCTCCTTCTTTTAACGGATGAAGAAATCTGCTCGATTTGTCATAAATGGACTTGGAAAGAACGCTTTCTAAATAATTGGGCTTTGATTGCTTTGTTGTTTTTAGCTTTAGGCCTTAACCAACTGAAACTAATAGGCAATGTCTTTCTGGTTTGCCTGGATAGAAGTCTCTGAGCAGGTGAGCCAAGTATATTGTCACGGGGTATGTTTCTGAGATTGAGTAAATTCAAAAAGACATTGGTATTATCACACCTTGACTTCTCAAGTAATTGCTTTGCACTCTGTACTGCACTTTCAGCTAGTCTATTTGAACGTAGTAACATGTAAAAAGTCCCATTCTCTTACAAATTTCTGAAACAACTGACTGGTAAATTGGGTACCATTGTCAGAGACTAGTTTTGTGGACTTCCATGGACTGAGAAATTATGTTTCAACTTAGTAATAGCAGTAGTGGAAGTTAGGTTAGGTAGTAGATCAATCTCAAACCAGCTCGAATAAGAGTCTGCCAGTACTAAGTAATGTTGATTGTTCCACTCGAATATGTCAGTGGGTACTGTTGACCAAGGTAGATCAGGGATTTGTCTTAGCTGAAGTGCTTCTTTCTGCAAATGTGGTTTAGTGCTATTGCATGCTAAACAAGAAGAAAGTAATTTATCAATGTATTTTGCTAGAGAAGACCAAACTACTAGTCCTTTCACCCTTCTTTTGGTAGCTTCAAAACCTGTGTGACCACAATGCAAAATCTGAATGTATCCATGTTGTAAGGAAGCAGGAACAACCATTTTAGGACCTTTGAAAATAATGCCATCTTCCATCAGCATCCCATCTCTGTAAGGAAATTAGGGTTGCACTTCTGGTGGTACACTCGATTGCTTTGATGGCCATCCATCATTAATGTAGTGATTGAGCTTTTGTAAAACTGGATCAGTCTTTGTGTGATCTCTTAGATCATCAAGTCTTGTGGTAGAAAATTACGCACTTCCATGACATCAAAATCAAAATTCTCTGTGTCAAGCTGTTCTATTGTATTTCTAAGTGATCTGGATAAGGTGTTAGCCAGATAAAGAAGACTGCCTTTTGTATAGACCATTTTGAAGTTGTACTTTTGTAATTTAAGCATCATTCTTTGTAATCTTGCTGGAGCTGAATGCATAGGCTTCTTTAAAATAGTAACCAGAGGTTGATGATCATTTTCAATCTGCATATCTCGACCGTAGATATAATCATGAAACTTGGAACATGCAAACACTACATCCAAAAGTTCTTTCTCAATCTGAGCATAGTGCATTTCAGTTTGGGTAAGTATTCTAGATGCATAGGCTACTGGTCTACCCTCTTGATGAATACCTGTGCCAAGACCAAATTTTGAAGCATCGCTGGAAAGAGTTATTGGCTTGTTGACATCATAGAATCTTAATGTAGGTGGAGTATGAATTTTCTGCTTAAGGTTTTCAAATGCTTTCTGGTGATGTTCTAACCATGACCATGTAACATTCTTACATGCTAGCTCTCTCAAAGGCACTGTCAACTCACTGAAATCTGGTATAAACTTGCCTAAATAGTTGACCATACCAAGAAAATGTTGTAGAGCTTGTACATTATCTGGTACTGACATGTCAAGAATGACTGCTTGCTTGGATGGGGCTAGTCTCAGGCCAATGCTAGTAAACAAATGACCTACATATGTAACTTCTTGTAGTTTGAATTTGCGCTTCAGAGGATTGAGCTTCAAGTTCACTTCACATGCTCTGTCTAGAACTCTCTTAAGGCTTTTGTCATGCTCTGCTTCACCATTGCCACTGACTAACAAATCATCTACTATTATGGCACAAGGATAACCTGAAAAAATTTGCTCCATTGCACACTGAAAGACTTCACTTGCAGAATTTATTCCAAATGGCATCCTGAGAAATCTGTATCTTCCAAATGATGTACTGAATGTAGTCAGTAATGAATATTTGCGATCAAGCATCACTTCCCAAAATGAATTTTTTTTTCATCTAAGACAGAAAAAACAGTGGCATTCGATATTAGAGCTCCGACTTCCTCAACTGTACGCATAGAATGATGAAGTCTTTTTAATGCTTTGTTCAAATCTCTTTGGTCAATGCATAGCTAATTTCATCTGAGCCTTTTTTGTGAGCTGCTACCAAGGGCAACGCCCATTTGTTAGATTCTGTAACTGGACAAATTACACCTTACTGCACCATTTAGTCCAGCTAGGGTTTGACTTTATGCTGCATAGCTATTGGAACTTTTCTTGCAGGTCTGACCACTGGACTGATCTCTGTGTCTAACTTCATAGAATACGCAACTAGAAGTTTGCCCAACTTGTCATTGAAACATTAGCATACTCTGAAAAAATAGTGTTAGTGAAGCTGGAACTGGGACATGCGCTTATTTGATGAACTTTTTGGTAAAAGAAACCAGATTCAGTCTCAAACTGTCTCTGAGACCCAATAATGACTACACAGGTCATCGGGCTTCATAAAATAATAAGCTATAACAGTTCTTGGCCAAATAACAGGAAAGCACTACTGAGCCTTCTGTTTGAATTTCTTCACCTCCATAAGCAAAACGTTTCACACAACTGGTCCCATTTAGTTGTTCACCAGCTCTCACTTTAGCAAAAGTATCTGCAGACATAACATTACATTTTGAACCAGTGTCTACTTTGGGCTCAGTGGGTTTACCATTGATCCAGACAGTACAAAATACTTCATTCTTTGCCAATACATCTACTGCATCAATTCTTTCACCAACTGCTGACACACCATCTACATAGAAAGCTGACTGTTGCAGTTCTACTTAATCAATTTGCTTTTTTGAATGATCCTTCTTTATAACAGTATTAGGCTTACTTGATTTACAAAATTTTTGAAAATGGTTCCATTTCCTGCATTTATGGCATTGCTGACCAAATGCTAAGCACTTTTCTGTTTTAGACTCATGGTTGGCAACACAATTGCGACAGTTAACAATAAAGCTTGACTTGGGTTTTGCTGATTCACCCCTGTACTGCACTGAGCATGCTCCTTTAACTGAACTAGTCTTAGAACTTGCTGGAAGATTGCAGAACCTCCCAGGGAAACCTGCAGGTGCTGCAGCTGCCATGTGCTTAGGCCTGCTTCTACCAGCCACTTGTTGCATGCTGTCTACATTTGCCCTGTTGCCTGCTGAAACCATGCTCTTATCACTTGCAAGCATATTCATATGCCTTTCTGTAACTTCATGGATTTGACAAATCTCAGTAGCTTTGCTCAGCATTAAATCACTGTCATGAAGCAAAATCTTTCTCATAGCAGCATTATTAATACCACACATGAGTCTGTCCTTTATTAACTCATCTTTTAAATCACCAGACTTACACATTTTAGCTTTGTTCCTCAGGTCAGGAATATAAGCTGCAAAAGTTTCTCCTTGCTTTTGATCTCTTGTGTAAAACAAATGCATCTCTAATGTAATATTGGTTTGGGAGTTACACATCTCTATGAACTTGCGCTTCAAACACTTGGGGTCATCCCTTGATTCAGCCTATACAATAATAGGACAATTTTCCCCTTTACATTCATACACTGCTGGTGCATATACAAATGAATGCTCCCTTTCAATGGCCTCTGACTGTGATAGGTTTAGCAAAATGAATGCCCTGGTGAATGCTTCTTTATCACAATAAGCTGTTTGTATGAATGTACTGTACTCTTGCTCAAATATTCTCAACTCTCTGCAATATTCTGATCAAATACAAGTGGTCATGGTTTTTGAAAGCTGTCTGCCATATTAATACATCTCAGTAAAGACTTTTGCCAGTATGCATGAACACACAAACATATACATATATCAGAAATTTATGCCAGTACTTGTAACTATGCCCAATAGCACAACAAGCCTCTGTATAACTGAACTTTGCTAAATAAGTTTCCCGGGCACTGTATTGTAAAAGTCAGTTATCATCATTATAAGAAACATTTCAAAATTACTGCACTGTGTGAATGAACTGGGCGGAAGAAGCTGAGAACAAGAAACATTTTGAAATGATTGCACTTTACAAATAAACAGCACACTGCACACTGAAATTTCCCCAAAATGGCTGTACTTTGCTAAAAAACTCTGTATAGTGCAAGAAACACTCTGTAATGGTGGCACCCTGTGAATAGACATACCCAGCACAAGAAACTTTTCGAAATGGCTGTATTTGACTGCACTTTATGAAATAGTGGCACTTTGCACACAACAAACTCTTTGGAATAAATGCACAGTAATAAACACACACTGTAAGCACTTTTACACATTGAGATAATTTGACTAACTCTAGTTATATCAATGAGAAGTAGCAGTTTATGCCAAAACACAGTAATTTGCCAAAAAAAAATGCAATTGCTTTGCCTTATTTATACTTAATGTGCCCTTTTTCCCTTTGTTATATTCGTTTTGCTCATTTAATCGCTTTTCATGCCCATTCTATTTTCATGTGCTCGTTTTAACTCTAAACATGCCAGTTTTACTTTAAACATGCTCATTTTGCAATTCTGAGGTAATTCTAAACCCTTTATGTGCTTTTCCGATGCTTCTTTTATCAAATATCTTAATTTCAAACATTTCATCTGGTTAATAAGCTTTGTATGCTTCTTGTTTGCTTAATAAACATTTTTTGTGTTATTTGTTTGCTTAGTAATGCGCTTTGTGCCCTTGTAATGTTCTGTTTTGTCTTTTTTAATAAATAAATTGTTCATGCAAGTTTTCATACCTTTAGATCATTTCTGGCCCTTTTTTGCTCTTGTTTCACTTAGTTTGCCTTCACTATTAACTCTGCATGTCATGACTCTGAAAAACAGTCTCTGTATTCCCAGTTCTGACACCATGTTGCTCGTCTAGTCAGGATGAAGTAGATGAACATTGTGGGTTCTGTTCAAGCATCTTTATTATGTGTAAACACATTAGAAATAAAGCTAAATAACTTTAACTTATATACAAACTAGCTGTCTCATACACAGATGTTCACATCTGGATGGACTCACAAAATGTTACTAAAGCTAATGCGTGCCTGCTATTTATTTGCATGTTCAGGTCTTAGAAATGCTTCTTAAAGGTACAACACACATGCTATTCTTCACAGCTGTCAGTTGATACGTGACAGTAAGATAGCTGAAACAGCATCTCCATAACAGTCCTATAAAGGCAACTGGACACTGCTTTGCACAGATAACTATAACTACACAGATGTAGGTTTATCTTAGGTGGCAAGTGCACATCAAAGTCCATTAAATCACACTCAGTTCACTTTCCATACAACGATTGTGTTATTTGCTTACACTGGCATTTACATCATGGTACACTGAATACTTGACTCAGCAGTTGTAATACAGTGCTACCAACATCTGTGACATGTGGCATCAGCTCTTCAAAACCCCACAAACCCTCATTCACTATGCTTGCACTTCGAAACACACACACACACACACACACACACACACACACACACACACACACACACTGCCTGCCCAGGCCTATGCCGGGCCTGCAGTTTTGCAAATGTAGCCATACTTCAGAAGAATTATTTTTTTGATGGCAACTTACCCGTAACACCATTCATGTTATATTGTATTTATGCATGTTCTGTCTTGAAAGCATATTTCATTCATTTTACAAGTTGTTGTATTTATTCCATACAAACACAACAGTACATTATTTAAAAGTTATGGAAGGGGGTGCCACTTTAAAAAGCAGACATTTTTAACTTCAAGTAATGAACTTTTGTTACCTGGTTAAGCCTACTGCATATATGCCCCTTTTCAGGGGAAAACTGTGGTGCACTACATGGTTAAGTGACTTTCTCAGAGTCACACAGTAAGCAAACAGAGGCTAATAATTCATGCCCTTAATCATCTGTGCTATCTGCCTAACAAATGATTGATGGCGCAAGAGCTTGACACTTATCTAGAGTAAATTAACATTATTTCACTTAATTTAGGCAGCTGGAAAACTATGTGATTGATATTACTAGTAGAACAAGTTAAGCTGATAATCTTCAGAACAAACCTTGTCAAAATGTATTGTAAATTTAAGCCATAAAGCACTTTTAGAAAGAAAGAAAAACTTCATGGCGATTGCATTTACACATAATTCATCAATGGCCATATTCTGTGTTATTAACATCCTAGCTTAGCTAAACAAATAACATTTTGCAATCTGTTTAATAATCGGTTGCATCACCTTAACTGAATTCTGAAGGAAGAAAATAGATGTCCAAAGGCAACAGCAAGGAGTCTTATCTGAAATAACTACAACTAGGTGCTTGCTCATAGGTTGAAGCACCAGGCTAAGCAACAATTGTACCTTAGCTCTGTCATAGTGCTATTTTAGATTTTAGACTAAAAAATAAGCTATGACCAGTTCTTTGTGAAGTTTATAGGAGCCACTTGGCTTTTAAGCATGACATCATTCTGTCTTGTTTTTATAACAGCATTTCTGTTACACTGAAAAAAATAATAAACAGCTATTTGCAAACGCTTGGAATTTTTAAAACAGGTATTTTACACAGGAAATTAGCATTTCCTGAACATCTTCAAAGGAACACTGAATCTAACGAGATCCTAAACAAAATCTATACAACTACTTTTCAGAACTTTGTCAACTTTTGAGTTGATAGGAATACCCAGACAGGGAGTGAAGGGGATAATTAAAGAGAGAAAGAGCTTTCATTTGCCCCACATTTAAAACAACCTGCAAGAAAAAAAAGTGTAATTTAAACATATTTTAAGGTAAACATTTTCTAATAGATCCCTGTGATCCTCTTGGCAATAGTCTATCTCATTTAGAATTATTTCCAGAATTATGTGTCTCTAAGGTAAACACCTTAGCCATTATGCCAACCTCCCCACCCAAGAATCAAACCCAGTACCTTGTATCTGTGAGGTAAACACTTTAATCATTATATGGACACATTATCACTTACTTATTATGATGAGAAATCAAAATCAACAAAATCATTAGAGAAAGGCTTCAAAAATAGTCTAATGTGCTTCCTATTACCCGTTGTTCCTAGGACCTTTAATGTCATTTGGAACATATTCTCTGGGGTTGTATAATGGAGAACATTTATTTTTATGAGTTATTTTATCAAAACAGACTCTCGTTTCTGTCAGGAGCATTTCTTGGTCTGTCTCTTTGAAAATGTATATCTCTTTATTTGGCCATTTTATATAAAATTTCGCTTTATTACATATTTTATTTTTTATTTTATTTTACATTTGTTGACCGGGCTAGTCTAGCTGGATATATGTCCATTTTCAGTAGAGGCCTGGGGAGAAAAGCTCCACACAATTCAAACAAAGTTCACATCTACAGAAAATACATATTTAGAATGCATATACATTTTCTTGAACAGAGAAGGCTGCAAATTTACAAGTACATAATGAAGGTTACACATATTTGAATAGACTTAGTATAGTTAATATGAAGTTACATTTAAGTGTTACTAAAGAGTACTAGTTAATAAGAAGTTACATTTAAGTGTTACTAAAGAGTACTAGTTAAGAGAAGAGAGGAAAGCAATAGTGTCGATGTAGGTAATAAAGGAAGATAAGGAAAATGAAATGGAGAAGCAGGTAGGTAATAAATCTAGAAGTAATATGAGTCACTTTAAAGAAGTCTGTCCGTCATTTCATCTACAGTAAGGATTTTGTTATTATATTCATATTTAAACTTCAGACTGGTGCTGCCACTGTAACTGGATGATGGTATCTCATGTACTAACTTAACATGATGCCCAGCTGTTTCTTTCAAAGTATTCCTGCACATATGCACTACTTACAGATTTCTCTATGGCCATAATGCAGTTCTCTTCATTGTGTTATTCTTTGTGGGTCAAGAAACAATTAAACTGTGAAATGTTAAAATGTGGCTGCTGTCAAGTATTGCAGCAACTTTGCCAAGTCATGGGACTATATACTGTTTGATGTGAATATTACTAGGTCCATATCTGGAAATACTGACCCCTCATCAGTCAGTACTAGCAGACAGAATCTGTTGAAGACTGGCCCATAAAAGTCTATATTAATGTTCACCTTGGTGGCTTTTCACACATCAGGACAAAAGCACTATTGTTTGCTGGGTGTTAGCTTTGCATAATAAATAGCCTTATAATATTCTTTTTCATATCATCCAAACTTTGGAACCAAATCTCCCTAACCATTATTTTTTCTTATCACATCTAAGTGCGCATTCTGAACAGTTTCTATACACCATTTGTTGTAGTGCATTTGATATTAAGTCCTGTCCCTATTAACAGGAAGTTACCAATAACCAAACATATTTACAGTTCTGATTTTTTTTAGTTATCTTCTTTTCTTATGTTATGTATTACTTAGACAGTATTCTGTCACTTGTAGCTTTGTAACTTTTTCTGCCTGTCCCTTTATTTTTTCCAAGTTAGGGGTTTTGGAACTCTGAATTATACTAACATATTCATGTTGTCTTAAGCAACTTTGTCTTGCAATGCTCCATCTTCTTTCATGAGCATTAGATGCCTTTAAATCTTGTCATCTATTTTTCCTCTCCTTTCCTTTTTATAGTGTATCATAAAACAGATAGGGCAGTAATTTTAATGTCTATTATTTATGCTGAGTGGACATTTTGATCTGTTGTTAACTCATTTCAGCTGAGTGCACCTCCTGGCATTCTGCACTTGCCTCCTACTGACGTCTCTGGGTGTCAAATATTGCTTGTTCATATTTGCATTAATAATTCCAAAACTATGCTAAATACAACATTTCAGAATATTTCTTATTAAAGTATACGTGATGACAAACACAATTCTATTGATATTTTACCTCTGTTTAGTGCATCTAAAAAGATATTGAATATTATTTGTATACTGTTTATTTGTATTGTAAACATTTTAATTTTTCTCTAAATATCTCAGGATTCAGGTAACACAGACAAAACTGCATAGCTTCATGAGAGCTCACAGCTGTATAAATAAAATCCTGCTAGCAGTATGTGTCTTGTTTTAATGGTTACTGAGATATCATAAGTTGTTTATAAAACATTACAAAATTAATATTCAGTGCCTTTATTTTAGCTTATAATATCCAGTTAAAGCATCAAATTGAACAAATTCCACTAATACAAATATTAGTTTATCCAGAATAGTTTGCCATTTACAGTTTTCTCATAACACTTATGGTTATAGAGATATGAATATTTGTTTGAACTGTAAGGTGATAACTTCATTTTTTAAAGGCTCAAGCCACACCCACTGGGAGTTAAAAGTACACACAAAAAAGCTGTACTGGAGGGAATGAGTTAAAGATTGCCTCCAATAGCTAGTGGTCAATGATTAGTATACAATCTGAACAGGTTTACCTGAATGTGTTTACAACCCCTTGCTACTGGTATAACTTCTGTTCCCTTTTGTTATTACTTCTTCACTGCATCTGACAAATATCTCTAAGCAGAGGTTACTATCTTCTTACACTTGTTTAGGATTGCCATAGTCACATTGAACTGATAACTACATCTATCACTGTCTCGCACCATTGGCCAATGTATGCATATTCTTTCTTCTCCTAATGAGCTATTAAGTGAGTTTTATTGTTTTGTCTGACCACTCAAACTATACATTGTGTTTCCTTAGTTCCATCCATGTTACTGTTATACCATTAAGATGTAGTTTTTTCCAGGCCTAGCAGACTTCTTATTTTTTATGCATTGTTTGTTGGAGATGTGCCATGCATGTGTTTGCTTTTTTGGGGGGTGGATGGAATCAGGCAATATTCAAATTCACTTTCTATTTGTATATGGTTAGTCTCTTCTCTTTTAAGTATATTGACTAATCTTTTCAGTGTCTCGTTGCTTTCTTTATGCATTCAACTAGAATAAGTGCATCACCAATACAGTTTCTACTATTTTATTTTCTCTTAGGATGTACTAACTTCTGTGCTAGAATATTGATGTAGCAAAGCTCACACCAGTATCATACTCCAGACTCTTATATCCCATCAGTTATATATGAGTGAAACAGGAGGCAGTGCTCCTGCTGTCCAGGTGTAATTCAAGTTGTTGGTAGTAAGATCTTCAAACAAGCTTAATAACTGCCTTTATTTCACAAAGATCACCTATGTATACACAGGTAGGTGTTTATGTCTTTCCCCTTACTAAATGGCTTTATTTGCTACCCTCATATCAATGCATATTCTTTCTTCTCCTAGCTGCTCTGGATTTGGGGGGTGTAAACATGAATGATGCTGAAGATTTAATCCCTGTCACCTTTTCAGTGATGTCCCTCTCAAATAATTTATCCATGTTCCCACTTTCTTTCTTAGATGAAAGAGTATGGACCTGTGCAGCTAAGTTCCAGATGGTACAGCTGGGTCCATGTGCAGCTCTGCTTCATTGTTTTTAGCTTTCCTATTCTTCATCATCAATCATCATCATCATCATCATCATAATCATCAACCTTTTTTCCCATTTTCTACATGTTTGCAACTGGAACTACTTTGGCTTATGCTCAAATGTCCTTATTTCTTTGTCTGTCCCACAGTTTGCATCCTACCACCTGTTGTATGCACCTCATCTCCATCACCTCTCACCTGTTCGGCCTTTGCTGCCCAGGTTTCTATACCATACAGTAGTACTGGTTACACCACTGTTTTGTATGCCTTACTTTTCACCTTCTTTGGTTTGGCATTCTTCTGTCACATGCTACCCCTGACATTCAGTGTCTATTGGCTGCAGCCCCTCTGATTTTAGCTTTGACCTCCTCATTCAGACTTCCATTTTCCTCAACCACCCCTCCCAGATACTTGAAGCTGTTAACTTCTTCCACTATCTTCTCTTCTATCTCAGTTCTCAGCTTTTCCTAATTTCCCCCATTTGGAGCCATTACAGCTGTCTTATCTGTACGCAGTTTCATTCCACGTGCCTTCAGTTTTGCATTATTTTTTCCTATCCTTTGCTAAAGTTCTTACTCAGATTGTAATGCCACACCATCTGCATACAGCAACTTTGTTCATCTGTCCCCTCTGATCTGTTTGCTAATGTAGTCAATTCTAAAAATGCACTAAAACCTTGTCCACCTTTCCTAGCCTATACTTTCAGCCAGACTGCAAGTGAAACAGTTTAACTCTGTACATTTATGCATCACAACAAATCCTCATGTCATGTATCTTAACCTGTTTCTAATTTGGTGAGGCTAAACCAATCAAACTATCTCATTCTTCTCAGTGCTTTCATGCAAGAAAATAAAACAGGGCTGGGGGCGTGGCTTGGATGGAAGGCTGACATCAGCACAAATTTTCTGCTCTACAGTATTTCAACATTTCTGACAGAATTTATTCACAAAATACACTGATATCTAATTGAAAACAGTAAATCCAAAAAATGGAAGATCTAAGCTTTATATTGGTGTAACTTTTATCTTATAATTCTCATATTTTCCTGTCAAATTTTAAAGGAGAAAAATGACAAAACTACAAATGAAGGAACATGAATCACTCTAAGACCACTCAATGGGACAACTCTATGAAAAAAAGAGCAGTGGTCCAGCCTTACAAACATTCAAGATTTAATGCTGAAAATTTAATAAACCTGATTTTAAAATGGACAAGTAGATTGCATTATTGAATTATGTCCTGAAGCAACAGAAGGCTCAAATTACAGCACTAGAAGAATCAATGTATGACATTGACTGCAGGCTAATAGGTGGGGAAAAGTATTGGGTTCCTTCTACAGCAAAATAACAAACTTATTAACAAGATTGATGATCTTGAGATTAGGTGAAGATGGAAAAACATAAGAATCTATGGTATACTGGAGAGAATGGAAGGAGATGATATGGTGAGTTTTTTTAACTTCTTGGCTCCCAAAAACTTTAAATTTACCAGAAGCTTTACCTTTTGGAAATGAGAGAACCCAAAGATCTTTATCTTCAAATACCTTTAATAGTAAAAATATGCATCCCAGATCCATCACTGTTAAATTTACGTCAAGTCAAGATAAAAATCTTATTTTAAAGTCTGCTTGGGGTCTATCTCCTTTAAAAATAGGAGATCAAATTGTTAGATTTGACAATGACTGCTCTTCTCTTCTTATTTCAAAAAGAAAGGCTTGCATTCCCCTTACTAAATCATTGAAAAAGACTGGTATTAAACCTCAACTACTCTACTTTCTCTACCGGAGGGAACAAAAACATTTGAAACACTTGAAGATGCCAACAACTTTGTATAATAAAGAAGCTTAATAAATTCAATAGAACGTACAGATACCAGTTGTATGCTAAAAGACAAACAGTAGCAAAAAATGAATGTTCTGTTACAGAAAAGAAAAAACCCAGAGACAAATAAATAATTCATAAGCTTGTTTGCAATGTACTAAAATACAGTTGGTTTTAAGTCATTTTGAAATCACACAAACAAGGTAATGCATTTTGTTTTACTTGTTTCCTTTTCCTTCCGCCTTCCCTTTAAAAACATAAAAAAGCATTAATAGTTATAATATATGTGACACTACAAGATTGACCAATGACTTTAGATCAAGAATAATATGTATTTTTAAATGTTAAGGGAATTTTTAATGTCTAGGGAAGAATATACAAAGGTGTCATAGTCATATTTTGCAATAACCTTTTGCTATTTTACTGTTTTGGTGGGGGGGGTCATGCTGGGTCTATTAATGTGTGTTTAAAATGATAACAGTTATAGGTAAAATACATTTACTATACACTCGTATTTAACTAAAAAAAGTCTTAGTTTAAAGTTTAGGATTTTATATATATATATATATATATATATATATATATATATATATATGTGTATTTATATATAAATTAACTAATTAATTGAATAGAAATGGTTAACTTCTTGTTTAATTGTATGGTTGCCAGTCAAAAATAAGCATTTGGAGCAAAAATGAATGTTTTATATTGCTCATGGTTTTTTAATACATCCATGAGCATGTCTAGTCTCAAAGCTTCACTTTTCAAGTAGAAATTCCTGCCAACTTACTTTAGTTGCTGTTTAGAAAGTTTCTAAAGCAGGCTCAAGCTACTAAAGGGCTGTAAAGGCTCCATTTTCATGCAGAGACTTCCAAGATGATATACAGGAAGTAATAAACTGCCTTTGACCTTTTTAACCTCAAGTTGAAACCAATGGAACAATCGGATTACAAAGCAGATGTTGCCTTGCTTCCTTTTGAATTATTTTAATGCTTTTATGTGAAAATATAATGTAAGTAATGAATCTATTATTTAATAAGCTTAATATATAATTTAAATTAGTGATATTAAGTTTTAATAGTTTGTTGGCCATTTTTAAATAAAAACGGGCGTGATTTGAATGATTGACAGATTGAACTGCAGTGATGTAACAGTTGACTACTCCTGAAATGTTTTACAATGCTGAGATGCCGGTAACCTTTTAATAAGTAAATGAAACTGCTGAAAACATATTTTTCTGGTAAGAAACAGAAAACCTACACCAGAAAAATATTATACAGAAAAAGCTAAACATAAATTAATGTAATATTAATATTGTTTTACTTACTAAATATAAGTTAACATGTTTTATAAATGTTTTTAATATGTATAACAAATATGCAATATCATAAATTGAGGGAATAAGACAGTAAAAAGCAAGAAGAATGGTAGTGAATGCTGATCATTCATGACTGCTTATACTTTACTTATCATCTGTCTGCTTTTTAAAATGTTGTGTCTTTTGAGCTATAGAAAGGCAGACTGTATCATTAAGTATTCAAAAGGTTGACATGGTAGAGTTAAAAGGTTCTATAATTTAATTTAATGATATATTACTTTTAAAAAGTATAATCTGAAGTAAGTGATTCTCCCACACATTTATGTGCCATTCTGCTTTTTCTTCAATTTATATGTTAACCTGCAGTAGTGGAAAGCCACCACTAGATGTCATGGTTTGACAAGGTTGTGGCTTGTATGGTACACCTATTAAGCTAGGGGGTCTATATTATATGATCGACATTTGAAAATGTCGAAGCACCTTTACTCGATATGAAAATGTCGAATGCTGAGTCTGTCGAATGGCCAAATCACTGATTTCTTTCCAAGGGAAAGAAACTGGTTGGCCGTTCTGTCATACCTGCCCTTTTCCCGATTGTAGTGCAGTCTCAGAGTTAGAATATTTAGTTAGGGTGTGTGTGTGTGGGGGGAACAGCCCTCCACAGTGGTGGGTGTGAGGGCAAAGCCCCCCAGTTTAATATGTTTGTTTTATATGGTGTTGTTTGTTGGCCTTCCAATTTTTTTCCTGTGGAAAGAGATCATTGATTTGGCCGTTCGACAAATTCAGCGTTAGGCATTTTCATGCCGAGTAAAGGCGCTTTGACATTTTCAAATGTCGATCATATGATATAGACCCAAGCCAGGAGTGCTGTATTCCATACAGAAGGTTTTTAATGTTTATATAGTTAAGATTTCTAATTTAGTTGTTTATAATTTGTCCATAACAAATGTTATTTTTAACTGCTATAAAAATATAGGGAATCAATACATATATCTTAATACGTTAAAACCTGTTAAACTATGTCAGCATATAATGTCCTCTCTTTAAATGTAAATGGGATAAATAATCCCATGAAGAGAGCTAGTGTGAAACAAATATCTTTCTTTGCATAAAGCGGACATTGTCTTTCTTCAAGAAACACATCTATTATCACAAGATTTGAACAGATTTTTTGTTAAAAATCTATGTAATATCGGTTAGTTCACAATATAAAGAAAAAAGAGGAGTTTCAGTTCTATGAAAGAAATGTCTATGATAACCAGAGATCATAGAATCTTATACAGATAAAAATGGAATGTTAGCTTTAGTAGTAATTAAGTTGGGAAAAAGCTTACACCCTCATTAATTCATAATGGTTACCAGGAATAGGCATAAAAACAGTAATACAGCATCTTGACACCATGACTTTATATTCTTGGGGACAGATAATTTTAGCAGGAGATTTTAATTGTATTTTATCTTCAACAGGCATCATAAATATTAAACCTTTTAAAATATCTCCTGTAGCTAAACATTTAAATAACTATGTAAATTCAAGGAATTTAGAAGACATCTATAATATAAAATCACCTTCTTCCCTAAAATTTTCCCATTACTTGTATAGGTTTGGCACACAAACATTGATAGAGTATTAGTATTTGTTATCTAAAACAGATGTCATGATTGTGTCTTGCCCTTTATCAGATCACAATGCCATCAGCTTTAAATTAACTTTTCATACTGATTTTTTAACCTCTTGTCAGAATCCCAGCCTACATTACAAAAATAAAAGTCTTTCAAGACTGGTTTCTAACTGAAATAAAACAATTTATTGAAGTAAACAATAATGGAGAGGTGTCAGACATGATTCTGTGGGACACCTTAAAGGTGGTTCTTTATGGGAAAGTTAAAGGCTGGTACTTATCTAAAAGAAAAGAGAGGGATAAGAGGCTAGTAGATATACAAAATGAACTAGATAAGTTGAAAGGAAACTTAACACCTAATGAAAACATAGCGTTAGATAATATAAATCAACTGAATAAGGAATAAGGAATATCAGGACATCTTACACCAGAAAATTTCAATTCAGTTAGAAAAAATCAAGTTATACTCCTACTCAGTCAACCCTAAAAGCCTACCTAAAATTTCAGTGAGATCAAAATATATAAATGAAGACATATAAAGAAAATCATATATAAAGAAGATAAGAAAAGAATAAAAGCATCAGATATGAAGAACATACTAGAAGGCTTCAAAAATATTATGAACATATAAATGACTCAAATACAATGATAAGTGATAATAGTAGCCTAAATAACTTACAAGTTATAAAAATATGCATCTGGAGCATTTCTCCCTGGGCCTCCGCTGAAAATTGGCTTTGTTCCAAGTTGCACTTCCCCAGTAAACAAATGTTAAATAAATAAATAAATAAATAAATAAACTTTTTAAAAAAGAACATTCAAAGGAAATTATTCCATGATAATACTACTAGAATTGATAAAGCCTTTACTATGAAAGAAATAAAAGATCAAATAAATAATCTAAAACTCAAAAAGGTACCAGGGTTGGATGGATTAATCCCTGAATTATATAAAATTTTACGAGATAATACATTAAAAATTCTGTTAAATACATTTCAAGAACTTAAAAACATTTCAAATGTCCCACCTTCATGGAAATACTCATTAGTCTCACCGATTCTAAAACCAGATAAGGAACCCACTTCTTCTTCATCTTATAGGCCTATTTCTTTATTGACTATAGATTATAAAATTTTTATGGCTATTTTAGCAAATAGGCTGGACACTATCCTTTCTCACTTAATAGACAATGACCAAACTGGGTTAATAAAAAAACAGGAAAATTCAAGACACTATAGTAAGGCTATTGTCTGTTATAGATATAGCAAACAAAAAGAAAAATGAATTGTCAATATTAAGCTTTAACAGAGACAAAGCCTTTGACTATCTTACTTTGATTTACTTATTTAAAGTACTGCAAGAGTATAACTTTTCATTAGAATTTATAAAGTTAATTAAAAAGCTCTATGAAAATTCTATTTCCTTTGTTAAAATTTACTCTTTCATATCTAGCCCTTTCAAAATATTGAGAAGTACAAAACAAGGCTGCCCTTTGTCCCCTTTAATTTTTGCTCTTGCCACAGAGCCATTTGTGAATTATACATGAAATAATAAGAACTGTATAGGCAATAAACTTACAAGTGATATCTTCCCCAAGATCCAACTTTTTGCCGACGATTTGTTACTAACATGTGGAGATATTGAAGCCTCACTAGACTCTTTAGTTAGTGCCCTGGATTTATTGGAAAGTGTATCTGGATTAAAATATAATCATAAAAAACTCAAATACTCTTAATAAACAAGGAAGTCACTAAGCCACTTCCAGATTAAAAACTTACAAGCACTTCAGTTGGGACAATTAGCATATTAAGCATCTGGACATTTCTATTGAATCTAACATTAAAAAGACAGTTTCAGCTGATTATCAACTTCTAATTAATTCAATTATAAACCTAACAGACAGCTAGAACAAAATGTTTTTTTTTTCATTTCAGGACAGACTAACCTTAATCAAAATGATAATTTTACCTAAAATTCTGTTTGTTAGTCAGTCATTAATTATCCCTCCACTCAGACAAACTGTTACAAGTATAAGCAATATCCTGCTCAAGTTTCTCTGGTTTCATAAAAAACCTAGAATATCTCTACAATGGCACATTCCAAGCTGGGACGAGGGAGGTATTGCATTTCCCAACACAGAACTATGTATAAGTGCAGCTATTATTAACACTGTACTTTTATGGATCAATAATTCATATACATCTTATTGGAAGTCAATACACAAATTATATTACTAGACAACAATAAAACACTATTTGAACCTTTTATTTGTATAGATAGGAATATTTTTATATGGCAAATTAAAGTATATTTGCAAAATAATAAACAAAAACTAACAACTTTTTTTCTTCATTAACCAAATATGATTGAATTTTAAAATGTTTATATATTCTAATCACCTAATCAAGAATTTAATCATATCCATATTTCCAATTGCCTTTACTAGTGAATGTATAATTTCTTTTAATACTAAGAACATGTTAGATTTCAAAAAAGTGTAATTTGCTGTATTGTCATCAGTTCTTGTCAACAAATAAAATTCACACAGCTGGTTACTTAATAGCTAGATATAGTCTACAAAATTGTAACTGGCTTGATATCTCCACCTGTAAAAAGGTCTTTCAACACATAACTATAATTTCATTAGAGATGCTTGACAAGAATATACCCAAAATTCTAGACAGAATTTCTACCATTAATAATGGTTACCTAAAAGGTATCTCATTTATATCCATTATATATAAATCTGTCAGAACAGATTTTACCTTTACGGATGTCTCTTACTGGAAATATTCAACAAAAATAAACAATGAAGTATTTACATTAAGTATTAAAAGGCTTTCTTTGAAATAAGCAGGAAAAACACAGCTTCTCCCTATTGGAAAAGCTATACTTGGAAGTTCCTGCATAGGGGCTTTTTAACTCCCAATAAAATTGCCAAAATATATAAAAAAAGAAGACATGAAATGTTGGAGATGTAATCGATCTGATGCTGACTGGTTGCATATGATTGCAAATTGCAGAATGGTATCTGCTTTTTGGAATGATTTTAGATACTTCTGTAAAGCTATGTGGAATGACAATTGTACAATTTCTGACTCTCTCATATTGTTTAATGTGCCTGTTCCAGAAATTATACCCAAAAATCAAATGCATATATTATGGTCAATACTAGCAATAGCAAGGAAAATGGGTATAAAAAATTGGACATCAGAACATCCTCTCACATTTAGCATTTTTGTTTATTTAGCCAAACTTGTTTGTGATGGAGAAATGCTCATTATAAAACTGAGAACAAAAAATCTGACACATAAGCAAACTGCTTGGGAGAAATTGAAATCTTTATTAGAAAAAAATATTAAATGATTTCCTTTATATGTATGCATTGTTATGGACATTGTATATAGTTTATTATATTTGTTTGTACCAAGTATGAACAAAAATAAAACAGGGCTAACAATGCAGACATTATGCAAATTATACTTCTGTAATAGTTCTCTGCTTGAGATCTTAATGCAATTTTGTCATCTTCAGACATAAACATGCACAATATTTAATGCAATTTGGCCCATGTTGTAAAGGCCATTTTCTAGTATAAACCATCATATTCATTTTTGTTATTGTAAGAAATCAAAAAATATAAAGCAATTGTAAATATATAAGTCACAGTAAAAATAAAAGGTAAACAAAACACTTGAGATTACACCATTTTAATTTTCATGGCAGTCAATAATCCCAAAATGTAGGACTGCAGTCAAACCAGGTCATGTTTAGGAATTCTACACAGGAGTAAAAGCATTAAAGAGTGTGTGCATTGTATTAAAATATAACCAGTGTAGACAATGGTTACTGCATGATATTTATTCACTAACTGGGTAAGTGTACTGGTCTTTCTTGGACCATTTTCATACATAATCCAAACCTCAAGGGTTAGTATGACATATATATATATATATATATATATATATATATATATATATATATATATATATATAAGGACAATTTAGTATAACTAATCAGACAGCAGGTTTTTCTAAAGTGAAGGGAAGCTGGCGTAGTGTTAGTCAACAAAATGAGGTTTGCCTGATGGACATGATCCAAAAACAGCAAGGGAAGCCCAGTCATAACTCTTTGCTGTTTAGCTGAGGTATATGTATTGGATTTGGCAGTAAGGTAGTGAGGGAACACTTCATAACAATCTCTGCTGTACAGAGATGGTCAGCTGGGTGATATGTATGTCTATCAGGCATGACCTGTAAAACTTGTTAGTGACTGTGGCTGTACTGTTCATTCATTGCACTAGACTATTTCAGTACTACTTACTACCTGCCAAATAATGACTTGCAAAATATTAGACTTCTTTATTGTCATTCGTACTTGGCAGTGTTTTTCATAAGCTGAGAGTTCTATCACAGAATCAAACACAAGTTTCACTCATGGACAGAAGCATATCTATCATTACAGTGAAGATGAATTCAAATTTTTGGGCCTTCAAAAAGACGTTTCCCTACTCCTTGTCTGGTTTGCCTTGGGATATACTATTCTCTGCTTCCTGTAATCCTAACACCCATAGTAGATTGAAGGGCAGCTAAAAACTGTATGGTCTATGGTTTATACTCACATTGTGAACAAAACTAGCCAGCATGGGCCATGATTTCATGACCATTACTGAATTGTTTTCATGAGGGAATGTACTGACACAGTAACTCATGGAAGACTTTCAGATTTGCTCTATGGCAGAGAAGGAATGTGCATGGTAGATCACTGACAAAACTTCAGTTGCTGTATTGCAACAAGTCATCACAAATGTTGCAATATCATGGCATTAAATCTACTGTGTCATTTGGATGTGTGCCATGTATTCAGCTGATTTGTTTTTTCTTTGCAAGAAAACCTGTCTACATCAGACACGGTATCCCTTGGTTGCACCAGACCTCTAATGATATTTTTGTTACATACAGTTTGCATGCACATTTGAAAAGCCTTTTCCCCTCTAGTGTCACAGATAATTTATCATTGATATGGTCTAGAGCAAAATGCAGCATGTTGGCAAATGCCAGGTCCAGCACAGTGTGGCAACAGTAGTTTGACAAAATCCAGTACTGTTACAGCTTGTGTCACTATTTATGAATATTTACAGTGTAGCCTGACCTCCCATCCTTGCTATTCAGTTGATAATCTTCTGCTATATGCACATATTCCTGTAATTCATTCCTGCATATGACTAATCACAGAGAAGAACAAATGTGATTGAAAAGGGAGGTACTTTTGGAAAAAGCAACAATTCCAACAGGGTGAGCATTATCAGGGGAAATAATACCTGCCAGGGATGTTCTGATTTCAATCCTTGGAAAGGCATTATCTCTTTGATCATGTCCATGCTGGAAGAACAGGCTATCTATTATATTGTTTTGAATTTGTTTTTTATTATTTTTTTATTATTTTTATTATTACTATATATTTCTTTTTATTTGTGTTGTAAAATAGTTCCTCTATCTAATGTTTCAAACTTGCTGAAGTATATGAAGTTATTGTTGGAGGATATATTTTACATACAAAATATAAGTTATGTGTGTATTTAATGTTCACAAACACACATGCACACATGCATGCACACATATTCAGAAGAACAGACAGACTCAATTAGATATACATTGAAACACACACGCACACACACACACACACACACACACACACACACACACACACACACACACACACACACACACACATTCAGAAGCACAGAGAGGCTTAGACACAAATACTTAAAAATACACAGATAAACACACACACACACACACACACACACACACACACACACACACACACACACACACACACACACACACACAACACACCTGTACCCAGAAGGTACAGTTATTGTGTTGACTGAATACACCTCAGATGTCTTATTGTAATCAAATGAATTAAAAAAAGGTCATACAATGCAAGGAATTGCATCCGCCTCTATGCCTCTTAACTGTCCCTGATTTTTACTGGGTCCTTTGTACAATGTTTGATTTTCTGGTAAATTACTGAGAATTACAGTCAGTCAATAATGCCAGAGATTAGACTTTTAAACCTCATACTGGTTAGACAATGCAAGATGTTGCAGTGCAAAGAAGTTAAGAGGTGTGCACTCTTATTGCCTCTTACTTTCTTTGTCTCTCCTTCATTCTTTCTGTCATTTTCCTCTCTCTCCCCCCCACAGACACACATACTCATGGACACATCCATTACTTTTTCTTTATTTCTTTTTTTATTTATTTTTAGCTCACTAAACAGCAAAGTCATATTTTAAGAGCATAAAAAACAGGCAGCCATTTTATTTCATTCTGTGCTTCATGGCATAAGGTTGTGGACTTATTTTTTTTTACTGAGTGATATCCGTACATTAACACTCCATTGGAGAATGTTTGTTCAGCCATTGGGTAACAATGTATGTTTCATCCTTTCACTAAGCTAAACTAACATAATGAGTAAACAGCTCAGCAGTCACTGGGTTTAAAGTAATAAGAAAAGTAGCATGGATGAGATGAGGAAAATCAGATTTACAGACCAAATACTTTATTCTAGCAGCTGTTTCAAGAAAAGCTTACATCTATCTCCATTGTTGTCATAAACACAAAAAAACATTTTCCAAGGCTGGCTCCATAGTGCAGTGGGATGAAGTCCTAACTGACCCAAGTTACATGTGTTTGATTAGCAGCCCCAGCACTGGTGGTGCCAGGTGGTGGATACAGAGGACTGAAGGGGTGTGGCCCACTCACCTATCCCAGGAGAGATGGACTGTGTGTGTGTGTGTGTGTGTGTGTGTGTGTGTGTGTGTGTGTGTGTGTGTGCGCGTGCATGCAGGCATGTGTGTAAGGGCATAAGGACGCAATGCAAACCACAACCCCTCCATCAATGGCTGCAATAATGATAGTTCCTGTCAGCTGTACCCTGTCCTAGTGATGGAGAATAAATGGGCCAATTGGCAGTAAAGTGACTGATAATCAGCAGGCAGTGGGGAAATAATGTGGAAAAAATGCATTAGCTAGTTCCTCCCATAATTTTAAGCAATTAACATTCCCTAGACATCACAAAAAGACACATATGGATGATTTTGTGCATTCACTTATAAAACTGACAGAAAAATAAAACAATTTCAATAAAATAATACCATAATAAAACAAAAGGAGTACAAGAAGAAAACATTGCTAGTATGCAAGCCAAATAAAAAAAAAATCATATTTACTTGAAACAGTGTGTTCATGTGTTCTGGCAGCTGTCTTGCTGCTTGGGAAAGTATTGTACATTGACTATAGTGAAGACAGCTCAATGGGGCTGAATAACTACACATGCAGCAGTTAGAAAGACCACAGAGCTTCCTTACCTGGAGAATCCAGGGCCTCAAATATCTACCATACACAGATAGGCTAAAAGCCCTGTCCCTCTACTCAGTCTCCTACAGAGTCCTCAGAGGTGACCTCTGTCTGGCATACAAAGCAATCTCAGATCCCACCTTGATGGGACTGCTGCATATCCGCAAGTCAAGCTCCACTCATGTAACCCACATGCGTGACCTCAATCTGGCCTGTGACATCAATAGGACTTGTTGGTGGGACAGATTTGTGTCCCAGAGACTTCCCCTTTTGTGGAATAGACTCCATCTCCACATAAAGAAGAGTACCTCATTAACCTTTTTTAAATGCAACCTGGATAGATAACTAGACTGGGAAAAGAAAATATACCCCTGGGATTCCACCTGTGTTCCTGCTGGACAGTGGCATAGGGTGCTGACTTGTTGGAACATGGGCTAAATTCTTGGCTAGGCTTGTACAGGCCTCAGGGCCAATAGCCTAGTAACTTCCTATGATCCTATGATCCTATGAGGCTATCAAATCATGTGCCTATGCAACTGTTGCACAAAGCTTATTTAACTGGTCAATTCAGGTAGCTAATGCAACCCGCACTCTAATATCACCCACCCCATCTAACCACTACCTTTCTTTCCACTCCACTAACTACCTTGATTATAGCAAGCTCAGATGCTCATAAGTCTAGTACTTATTATACAACAGGAACGTCTTATTGTAACATTTGTTAATGTCTGTTATGTACTTCACAGATAAAGATTCTAGTTGTCTACTGATGTACTATGTTCTTCATCTGTAAATATGTTGCAAGTAATTGCTATGTAAATTGTTAATCGCTATGTAATCCAATGTAACTACTGTCTGTTTATTTTAACTGTGGAGCTTTTCTCCCCAGGCCTCTGCTGAAAATGGACCTACGTCCAGTCGGACACTCCCGGTCAACAAATATAATAAATAAATAAATAAATAAATAAATAAATAAATAATGCATGAGTTTATATATACCATGTAACCAGAATAGCACTGACATACAATGTACTATATGTTTGACTATGCTTTACAAAGGTATGTCAAAGGAATTTCTGGCCATGTGTCAAATGTTGTAATGGTTTGTAATAGAGCTGGATTTCATCAGTGTATTATGTAATGAAATTTCCCCTGACATACCTTTACATCTGCTCAATCTGCCTCCATAACAAATATTAAGCTTTGCAATAATTTCTTAACTGCTAAATGGTTTAAAACTTAGAGTTACAAAGAAAAGAATATAACACATTAAAACATGAATGGTGTACTATACCGGATATGTCACTGCATTATAAGAGGTCATGAATGACACATCCCATGATCTAGATGAACTATAAGTAAATACCTTTAAAATATGGCATGATAAACATCTATGGTTAGCTTAATACATAATTTCATACTTTCTGAGCTGGTGATTTCTGTAAGAGATTATCAAGTCACATTTTTCACAAGTGGTGAAATTGTCTTAGCAAGCTACAACACTATTAAAGAAATTCCCTACTAGCTATTTAACTGTGTTTCTTGTGATCTGAGAGAGAGAGAGAGAGAGAGAGAGAGAGAGACATTAATAACATTAGAAGAAAGTTGTACTTCTAAAAAATTAACTCAAATTAAGCAAGGCATTTGTTCTGTTTTGCTGCATTTGATTAGTAGGAATGGCTAGTAGTAACAAAACAGGTAAATTATACAACGACCCCCCATTAATATTTCAAAACGTGCACGCTGATTGGTCAGTGTGCACATTGTAAATCAGACTTATACTAATTGAAAAAGGTACAGTCGCCCGGACTTTTTCCATTAGTATAAGTCTTTTTTACAGCAACGGAGAACGCAAGATCTCCGTTGCTGTTTAGACACTGTCTTGCTATGTTAAAGGAGTTTAACATAGTGAGACAGCTTTAAAAAAGTAATGGAGATCTTCCTTTCTCCGCTGCTTTTTTTAAAGCTTTCTCGCTATGTTAAACTCCTTTAACATAGTGAGACAGCTTTAAAAAATGCAACGGAGATTCTCCATTGCTTTTTTTAAAGCTGTCTCGCTATGTTAAAGGAGTTTAACATAGCGAGACAGTTTGTAAAAAGCAACAGAGATCTTGCTTTCTCTGTTGCTTCCACCCACAGCTCTGATGTACTTTATAAGCATACATATGCGCAGTACATCAGAACTGCTGCAGAATACCAGACAGCTGCGGAAGGGCAGCAAAGATGCATTATACAATGCCATTATTTAAGAAAAGTAAGTATTTCTTTTCTTAAATAATGTCATTGTATAATAGCAATAACCCACGCATGGGTGTGGTTAATGCTGGATTTACCCACGGTTATCTTTGTTTGGCCACTCGAGCTTCGCTCTCATGACCAAACCACACCAACTGTGGGTAAATCCACCATTACCCACACCCAGGTGTGGGTTATTGCTATATTATTCAATGTCTGATGAACTTCTTCATGTTATATTAGCATCTAAGTGATAGCCTGATCAGAATGAAGTCAGGGAAGTGTTGACTTCCCATTTCATTGTGCTCAGCCTGAAACAGAGGCAGCCGATGAAGGACAAGATATCAAATTCTATGAGAAGCATGAAGAAGAGTTTACAAATTTCAAAGATCCTCTGTTACCAGAATCCAATTACAAGCTGCTCTGTTTGTTGTAAGTTGTCATACCGAATGTGGTACTGTTCCACGTAGTTTAAAATATCATACAGTGCAGGGACTGCATGCAGGAAGAACATCTGTCTGTAGCAGAAGACACTATCTTCTCACCACGCTGTCTATAAAACCTGATCCAAAATACCACATACTCAAATTATGAAAACAGAATACATGTGTAAGACATGACAGGGAAGGTCTCATTTCATTCCGCTTCATGACTTTCTAGCTCTAGCAGTAGCTGAGTACATGCTCTTTGTGTACTGCATGAGAACATTGTAAGATTTATGTAATGCAGCAGGTAAATTCCATCACTATTTCATAGCAACCAGCAGTGCTACTGTGTATTCTCCTGAATCAAGAACAAAAAGAAAAAAGAAAGCATGGTGAGGAAAGCAGGATGAAGACGTGGCAACATATAAAATAGGCATGGAACTCAAAACATAACAGTGGAACAAAGACTTGGCAGTCAATAATGCAAGACAAGCATGAAATTAGGGGTCTATATCAGAACATCGAAGTATTAAAACTTCGAATGTTCTGATATCGAACACTATTCAGCGAATGCTAAGAATAGTGAAGCTGCAGAACAGCAAATTCTTTCCTTGGAAAAGAATTCTGTTGGGCGTTTCTGTGGCTTTCCTATTCTTAGTGCTGTGGTGGAAAGTTACGGGTTGGGTTCAGGTAAGTGTGCGATTGTTTGTATGTTAGGCTTAGGGGCAGGTTAAGTGAGTTAGGGCTAGGGTGCGGGTTAGACGTTTGTGCGATAGTGACAGACTTTAGGGATAGGGGTGGTTTAAGTGAGTTAGGGTTAGGGCGTGGGTTAGGTGAGTGTGCGATAGTGACGGACCTTAGGGTTAGGGTTTGGGTTAAGGTAAGTGGGTAGATAGTAGTGTATGTTTAGTTTAGTGTAGCGTTAGATGTAGGAATTTAAGTGTATGTGTGTGCTTACTGTTTGTTTGATGTGCTTGTGTTGTGTGTATGTGTTTCGGAGCAGCAAATTTTTTCCAAGTGATATAAACGTGAAATTAGAGTTTCATACTTCATATTGCTTAGACAATGATTGTTGTTGCAGTGAAAACAAGTTAAGAAGTATGTACTCTCTCTCCATCTCTCTCTCTCTTTCTGTACTTAGGGGTAATAGTATTATTCAATAGCATTACTCACTTCTTAGTTGCAATTGTGGTAAAGGAACAACATTTTTGTTTGGAATATACTAATTAAATGAAGTAGCACAGCATTAGTCCTTAAATTTGCAGGACCTATTTTAAGAGTGACACTTGAACTTCAGATTTAATTATAATGTGTTTTTGTGAAATAATAGATTAAAAAATCTACTAGAGTCAGATTAACAGCTTTTACCATTCTTTCTAAAAAAAACATTATATGTGCTGTCAATAGTAATCGAGAACTCAGAATATTGTGGATGAAAATGAACAATTATGTTCTAGATACATTTGTAATGATATACATTTTGAGAAAAATACTGAGGAGGTAAATGCAATCATCTCCAAATAACTTCATGCAATTTCAAAATTAAGGCATGCAAACAAATAAATTATTACTTGTTAAATAATCAGTTAATTCTGAATGCTTACTTTTATGCAGTTGTAGGGCAAACATCAATACTTTGCCCAAGTGGGAAAAAGTACTTACCTAGGCCATTTTGTTTACTGCTTGCTAGACTGCAGTTGTGAACTGTTCAAGTACAGATTCTTCCCAACAACAGACAATGTAAAAACTTTAAAACAGTAACCTCACATGTCCATCTGTTCAATATGCATACTGGACAGTACAGAATGATTAGTGACTGCCCTGCATCATGTAGCCTGAGAATATTTTCTTTGAAGAAGAATTTCAGATTTCATGTGGAAAAATATGGTGGAAAATTTTGGATCGGGGGTAGCAAGAAGAATCATAATAACTGAAGATGGCTGAGGAATTAAACAAAAAATACTTTAAAAACTAAAAACTTGAATAAACAAAACAAAACAAAAAAGAATTTGGCCGGCATACATGAGCTTCATGCTAAAAATGCTGGTTTATTAAATGTTAATACAGAAGGCACAGAAAAACACAATGATTAAGCGCTTTCACCTGTTGAGGCATTTTCAGCATGAAGCTCATGTATGCCAGTCAAATTCTTTTTTGTTTTGTTTTGTTTATTCAAGTTTTTAGTTTTTAAAGTATTTTTGTTTGTTTCCTGGTTTGAATTCCCAAGACATGTCAGGAGCTAGAGCTGAACGGACCATCGAAACGCTGTTGAGGGAACTTACCCAAGTTGTAAAAGAGTTGTCATTTAATTTAAAAGCTAACACCAACAGTGGAAGTGGAACTTTTAACATTTCGGATTCATAGGTGGAGTTATTAACATTACATACCCCAGTAAATATGGAGGACATTGGTACTTCAAGAAATTTGGCTGGGGACCTTCCTGTAATAACGGGTCTGAATTATGTGTTCCAGATGCCTAACATGAACTTTACACACACTGAAGTGTCTGAGAGAAGTGAAAGGGGAACTGTTAACCAACAGCTTTTTCAACTGGAGAAGCTATGCAAATGTTTTAAGTCACTACAGTTGGACAATACGTTTTTAAATACTTCTGCAAGTCACAAGCAAGTTCCTAAGGGTCTGCGTATCTAGAAATACCCAGAAGGACAGAGGCAGGCTCAGTTATGCACAAAGAGCTTGTTGAGCTCTTTGATAAGATGGGACTGGAGCCGATGGCGATTGTAGTAAGGGACAATGAACATAAGTTAAACATTTTACAAAGAGAAATAAATTACATCAATACAAGTATAACTAATGACTTGTTATATCCAACTGTGTTAATGGATCATAAAAAGATTTTTGTTGACTTAAGTTTGTTAGTGACAACTATTCCAAGAAACAAGAAACTTAATAGAGACTTTAATGATTATAAAAATAAAACTGTTTACCCCCCACCCCCAACCCCCAACCAAAATAATGTTCCAGATTTGGGAGATGGAGGTATGGGTGTTCTAGGAGACCCAGAAATCCAGAATGATGAGTTTGAAAGTGAATATGAAGCTAACCAGGAAAATTTTTTGGGGCATTCCCCCCTATTAAGGCGTTCAGAACACCTAATGAATTGGAGCGACCAGGCCTGGAATGGGCAGAGGAGCTGGCAGGAATGACAACAGGGGGAATGAACAACAAGAGGGGAAGGGGGAAAAGGAGAGGGAGGTAGAACATAAAGTTTTAAATGATTTTGGTGACAATTTATACATGCAACGTGATAATAGTCAAATTGTGTACAGTGAAAACAATGAAATGCAAACTGTTGCTCGTAGTATAAGGCATGATGTATCTGATGAAATGAATAACATTGTTCTAGATCTAAACTCACAGGGTGATCAGCCTTGTGAAGTAAATAGTGCTAACAGGTCATTTATGGACTTTTTGGAATTTTTTGATGCCTATTTAAACACAAATATGTTTAACAATGTATTGTCTAAAGCTACACAGATTGTAAACAAACACACTGCAGATATTGTGGTTAAGGACGGGTTTACCATCTACAACCTTAGTGACTTGTAGATCAAGGAAACACATTTTAAACTGTTAAAAAGAGGTTTTAACCTCATCCCTGAGTACAAGGCTGATGTGGCAAGTGTGTTGATAACTTAAAGATGTATGTTACAAAATTGAATTTGCATTTATTTTTTTCATCCTCAAACGGTTATGTGGAAAATGCACTGGAACCCTTGAAGTGCACAAGTACCTTTATCCCCCCCCCCCCGTTAATCCACTAGTCAATGTCCTTGAAAAATTGTTTGAGATCAAAATCAGGAAATTATGTGACACCAAGATTGGTTTTGTGGACAGTTTGACTAGTGATTAAAGGGCAGTCCTAAGAGAATTAACAAAAAACAAGGACTACCAATTTATGAAACCAGATAAGGGGGGTGGAATAGTAATTATATTGTGTTTGGACTATGCAGGAAAGATGTATGACATTCTGAATGATTTGACCACACAGGAAAGATTCTCAAAAAGTGAGGTGAACAAGGCATACACTAAAATTGACATTTTTTTTGCAGGATGCACTATTTGAGGGGCTCATCACTAAAGTGGAATTTGATTATCTGACTAACACTGCACCTGTTATTCCATCCATTTTTGGCATCCTCAAGTGCCATAAGGACCCTTCAAATCCCCTCTTCAGACCCATAGTTGCTGCAAAGGGTTCAAAGACTGAGCCCCTGGTGGCACATGTAGATCATTACATGAAGAGGACTTTGCAGGTTTGCCCACAGGTTCTTAAGGACTCCTGGCATTGTTTGGAAATGCTTCGGGAGGATTACATGAGTAGGGATGTTCCTTACAATAGATGTGATCAATTTATTTTCAGTCATACCCCATCAGGAAGGACTGGAACTATATTATGATAGTTTGATTAATGGGTACTTGTTAAATGACAAAATTAATTTTCTGTTGAACTTAATGGAAATCATCTTGAAAAACAACTTTTTATATTTTGAAGGGGAACTGTTTCGTCAAACTACAGGAGTGGCTATAGGGGCCAAATGTGCCCCCATTTTTGTGAACTTAGTTCTGACAGAGTAGGAAAAACAATTTGTGTTCACCTCACCATTTTGGTCTAAGATAATTTTATTTTTGAGATTCTTGGATGATATACTGCTTTTGTGGGGAGGCATTATTGATGAAGCAAAGGAATTTGTGGAATATTTGAATTTGACTACATCTTACTTAAAATTTACACACCAGCTGCATTCTTCCAAGATCCACTATCTAGATATAGAATTGGACAAATGTCAGGGAACCTTGAGATCAACCATCTATAGGAAAGATACTTATTGCAACAATTTTCTTCAGTTTGATAGTTGTCACCCGGCCCACCAAAAAAGAAGTGTGGTTAAGGGCCAGATGGTTCAGATCTCAAGGTTAATTAGTGATGACATGATATTCCAACAAGAGATGAGCATCCTTATTGACATATTTAAAACTAGGAGGTACCCTATCAAAATGTTGCATAAGACAAAGACTGAGGTATTAATAAAGGTAGAACAACTGTAGGGGAACTACTTTGAAAGATGAAGTATTTGTTGTACCCTACAATCAATTAATGCCCCAATTGATCCCCAAGTTTATTATTTGGAAGAATGTTTTGATGTTGAGCTTAGGGGTAAGCTATGGCAAAGGCCCAGAGTGGTATACAGCAAAGGTAGGAACATTAAGGAATGGTTGGAATTGGATGACAGAAATACAAAGGGAAATTACAACTTAAGAATGAGTAAATATGGGGCATGTAACTGGTGTAAGTATATCAACGATGGGCCATACGTAGAAATTGCAGGTTTTCATGGGAACCTACAATGCCCCTGAAGGCGTAATTGTAACACTGAGATGGTGGTCTATGTGGCCATGTGCATTTCCTGTCAGGCATTCTATGTGGGGTAAAACACTAGGCGGTTAAGAGACAGCATTGCTGAGCACACCAGACACATTAAAAACAAAAAAACACCCAGTTCACTTTTCCTACACTCATCTGTATGTTCAAATTACAAAAGATTTTTGTTTTTTGTAATTGACAGGTCCTACAGAGAAGATAGAGGGGGTGACCCCAAGTTAGACATAGAAATCAAGGAAACTAAATGGCAACTTAGACCAAATGCCAAGATGCAACCTGGAATTAATGAACATATTTCTATAGCCAGTGTGTTAAAAAAAGAGGAAACTGTGTTAGGTTATGGACATGCATGTAAGCATTATGGAATTATTAGTAAAAAAACAAAGAAGAAGGTAGCAGCCACAGCTATGTAGAATAACAGCTTTATTAGCAAAAGAGGTGAGCGCTTTCGTGGCACCAGCCACTTCATCAGACAATCAAAGAAGAGTAAAACACAGCATTTATACCAAGATTGTCATTGCCATCAACTACCCAATTAATCCTTAAAACCATACACCTAGAATATTAGCTAACTGTGACAGTATGAATATTATATACTTGGCACACTGCACAGTCTGTCCTGCCTTCTGCGTTGGAATGACAACGCAAAGGTTGAGAGACTGGATGAGGGAGCATATATATATATGATATTACCAGAGGAATAGAGACAAATGCCTTAGCCAGGCATGTGAGGGACCATGATGAGACACACAAATTTTTATTTTTAGTAATAGATAAAGTCTATACCGACAATAGAGGTGGAGATGTTAGGAATAGAGTAGAAACTAGGGAACTAGAATGGATTATAAGGCTAGGAGCTAACAGTGGGGTAGGCCTGAATGACAAAATTAATATTAAACCCATTTTTCTAAATAAAGATTTAAAGAAATAGTAGGTAGTACCCCCCCTCCCCCTTCGACCTTTTATACTTTTTTATACTTTTATATATTTTTATACTTTTATATTGTATGTATTAAGTTGTATGATGTGATGTGCTGTTTCTATTATCAATCTGTTTTTAATTTTAAGCTTTTAACATTTTTCACACTAGGTATAAAACTTTTTATACTAGGTATATGGTTTTAAGGATTAATTGGGTAGTTGATGGCAATGAAAATCTTGGTATAAATGTTGTGTTTTACTCTTCTTTGATTGTCTAATGAAGTGGCTGGTGCCATGAAAGCGCTCACCTCTTTTACTAATAACGCAGTTATTCTACATAGCTGTGGCTGCTACCTCCTGCTTTGTTTTTTACTGTTCATTTCATTGTTGTTGGAGGTAACTCTTGCCAGCACCGTTTGTTTTTTACTGCGGATTATGGAATTATTGTTTTAGAAATATTGTTTATTGTGATTTTGCTAGTTCTGTAAGACTGAGCCACAACGGTATGTATATTTCATGTTTAAATTTGTTATTATTACAGTTTTGTGAAGTTTTATTCTTCATTTTTCATTATTTTTATTTTTTTCATTTTTTATGTCTGTATTCCTTGACCTAAGTGAAATTATCAAAAGAAGTGAAAATGTTTAGGTATGGCAAGGGTTAAATTTCTGAAGGCACTGGAAAAGAGGAAGTGATGTATAGTATTTAAGGTGTGTTTGAATGAAAGCACATGACTCTGATGATGCCTGTTAAGGTGAAAGCGTTTGTGCCTTGTGTATTAACATTTACTAAAACCAGTATTTTTAGCACAAAGCTCGTTTATGCCAGTTGAATTCATTTTTGTTTTGTTTTGTTTATTCATGGCTGAGAAATTGCTGGACACTTGATTACAGTAGGCCATAACTTCCAACTGTCACGCATGATGTAGTATGCCACTCCTATTAGCACTCAATCACCCCCCCCCCAAGAGATTTTACACACACAATGCTCAATGATATTTTAAAACATAAATTCACAATAATGCATGATGACTTATAATTCATAAATGCTATAAACATTAGTGCTTTTGATTCTTATGTGCTTTAAATTTGCAGTCTCACATTTTATCACGTTGCACATTCTGCCTACTTGTTACTAAAGGTGAACACAGTTTGTTAAAGAAAAGCTGAGAATTAATGCATTAATGTGGTATTATAAGGAGAAAAGAAAATGTATTTAAATAAACAAAGAAACTATATAACGCATGAGAAAACATATATTATTTAAACAAGCAACAAATGCATTTTCACATAAAGCTTTTTCAGGTTTTAAAATAGGCCATTTCCAGTTAACATTTTATAGGCATTAAAATCACATGTTTAAACTTATAAACGCATACACAAGTAATACAACACAATAATCTAGTAGTAGAGGGTCAGATGCTACATTATTCTAGAATTACTAGTGATTGTAATAATTTAGGAGCTTCTCTAGATATATTAGAAAATATGTTTTTTTCTTTCGTTGTGATGGCGCTTTACTGAGGTCTGTTGTGCATATTTAGAAAACTTGTGGATGATGTTGAGTGCACTTACCTTTTAAGAGTGATTGACTAATTTAAACATTACTGAAGATCTGGTTACGTTAATGCTATATGCTTACATTTTACCCTATAATAAATGGCTTTATCTTATGTTAAGAAATCTTTTGGCGTGTAGGTGCCTGTTATTTGGACTAGCATATTCACGCCAGCGAAGGCATTATAGAGGACAACATAATGGCTCAGTGATAACATTTCAAGCTCATTGATGTAGGGTTTGCGGTTCAGTCCTGATTTGTAGTCACTGTCTGTTTGTAAATTGCAGTTTCCCTATGTCTATATACATTTTCTCTGGGTTCTCATGTTTCCTCCTAAATATGTGCTAGTTGAGTGGCTGCAGTAAATTGTCTCAATGTATACTTGTATTATTACCATTCTGGTTTAGGCCACAGCTGATGAGGGGTCCATGGGCTAGCCCACTTATCCAGTCAACAAACGCAAAATATATATTTAAAATAATTAAGTGGCTCTGCAAAACTACAATGTAAAACTACTCTGCTGTTAGTGGCATGGATTAATGTTGAATATTTAATGGCTGGGGTACAGTAGTGTAAAATGTATGATTTTTTTCAAGTAGTTCAGTGTGTTACATTGGCAGTAATTATCAGCCCTACTAACTCAAATTGTCCTTTTGGGCTTCAGTTTTTGTTTCAGTAGATAAACCAAGTGTGCACTTTTTTCTATGGTTCTACCAAGGATATAGTTAATATCTGGGTCTATATTAGAAGCCCGAAAGCGGTAAAACACGAATACAAGTACATTGACGCATAAAGAGCGGTGTACAATAATAGCGAACCACGTAATGAGCGAAAAGCAAAACACCAAACGGATTTCCCCTAAGCAACAGCGCCAAGGAGGTATAACTAAATCAACTACATAAAAGTAACATAGCACACTTTTGCAACCCCCTTGTGTGGGGCTGTGCATTAACACCCCCCCTACTTAAATATACAAACTCTGAGATTGCAGTACAGTGGGGGAAAGGGTATATTCCCTTATCCCCAGGATCATGCCACTGGCCAAAGAAATCTGTTTGGTGTTTTCCTTTTCACTCATTACATGGTTTGCTGTTATCGTACATCGCTCTTTATGTGTTGATGTGCTTGTATTCGTGTTTTACGGCTTTCGGGGCTTCTAATATAGACCCTTAAAATCTTTGTATCAGAATATTTTTCTAAAGAAATTTGGAGATGCTTAGAGGTCTCTCATATGTGTATCAGGGTGCATCATACAACCAAATATTTTATTTTGACCCCCACTCCTACTGCACAGTCTGTAGTCATCTATGATTGATTTAACCTGTCCAAGAACCAGACTGATCTCATGACTCAGTGCATAGGTTCGAACACATCTGGTAACTGTTAATATAGTAAAAATTATATTTCTTCTACAGCTAGTTGAAAGGTTTTGATAACTGGGGTTTTCACCACCACAGCCTTTTATCACTGTTGTCTTGTGATACCCAACCATATTTATTTATAAAAACTGAATGTACCTAAATGAAAAAAAGCTGAATATAACTTGTATTACCAAATAAACATTAGTTTATGAGACCGAATTTTCTAATCTATTTTGAGCCTGCTTGCTAGATGACTTGCATTGTGCCTGACCTCTGACCCTTGCCTTGTGGTCCATGAACCTACACAACAGTGCTATGCATCTTTTTTGGCTGAGCCTAGTCAGGCTAAACGGGTTATATGACCATTAGGCACACGGCTTGAGCACCCTCTCAGGCTTACCTCCGCAGGTGGAATCTGGTACACTAATTCTAGGTGTGGATCTCAGATTCTTTAACAAAACTGTTATGGATGACTTTGTGCATCTCTGTTAGTCTAGCTCTTCTACTCAGACCAGCTTACCATGGATGGTTCTTCCACGAATATAGGCTCCAGAAAACAAGTCTCTAAGGATCAGATGGGCATACAGACTCATTTACCAAAACAAAGTGGGTCACAAGCAGATGTCAGAGGTGACGGGATTTATTAGGTTAAAGAAAGAGGCCTTCCCTCAATGCTATTGGAGCAGGAAGGAAGAAAACCTATGAGCTCAATTGAAAGGCACTTAGAATTGTGAGGGGAGAAGTGTAAGATGGGAAAATGTTTAGTGTATACATATTTTTTTCTTTTTTTGGAATCCATCTTTTTCAAAATGGATCCTGACAGCCTAGGCCTTTCTTTAGTTTTCTTTTACTGCCAACATGGATTTTGCTGACATGAATATTGCCAACACAGAATGTTCCAATGAGGAAGATTGAAACTTCTGCCTATTATGGAAAAACACAAAGAAGGGGTCTGCAGATTCTTAGTATTTATAAAAATATAAAGGTATTAAGTTTTTATTTTTAGTGGCTATAGTTTAATAGATACACAATATTCAGCCTAGAAGTATTTACAGTATAAAAGAATTAAGTTTCTTGTCTTCAGGGAGATAAAACCTTCATTGACTAATCTTCCATGTACAGTAGACTCCATCTTATCTGGTCTCGCTGGGACCAGACCTTAGGCTGGATAAATGAATGGCTGGTTAATCAGAAAAAAAACATATAAAATAGCATTTATAAGTTGTAAATCAAGTTAAAACATTACGTTTATATGTTGTGTGTAAATATTTATTAAACATTTATTTATTTAGTTGAAAAAATCAGTAATTTTTATTTGTTCAAAACCTTTCTATAATGAACATAGTGGGAAGATAGTATGGTAGTATCATATATATATATATATATACACACACACACACACACACACACACACACACACACACACACACACACACACACACACACACACACACACACACAGTATATCTATACATTGGATATAAAAAGTGTACACACCCCTGTTAAAATGCCAGGTTTTTGTGATATAAAAAATGAGACTACAATAAATCATTTCAAAACTTTTCCCACCTTTAATGTGACCTATAACCTGTACAATATAATTGAAAAACAAACAAATCTGTTAGGGGAAAACTATAAAAAATAAAAAACACACACAATAAGCTGGTTGCTTAAGAGTGCACACCCTTAAACTAATACTTTGTTGAAGCACCTTTTGATTTGATTACAGCATTCAATCTTCTTAGGTAGAAGTCTATCAACATGGCACATCTTGACTTGGCAATATTTGCCCACTCTTCCTTGTCAGATTGTGAGGGCATCTCTTGAGCACAGCCCTTTTTGGGTCACTCCCAGATTTTCTATTGGATTTAGGTTGGGATCTGGCTAGGCCATTCCAAAACTTTAATATTCTTCTGGTGAAGCCATTCTTTTGTTGATTTGGATGTATGCTTGTGGTCATTGTTATGTGGGAAGGTGAAATTTGTCTTCATCTTCAGCTTTCTAGCAGACGTCTGAAGGTTTTAGGCTATATATATATATATATATATATATATATATATATATATATATATATATATATATATATATATATATATATATATATATATATATACATATATATATATATATATATAGATATATATATAGACATACATATATAGATACATATATATATATATATATATATATATATATATATATATATATATATATATATATATATATATATATATATATATATATATATATATATATATATATATATGGATCCACTTTGTAATTTAGAAATTCCACAATTCTGAAGTTCTAAATACCGACACTCCCGCTGCACCCGCCATATGTGCCCCCCCCCCCCACACACACACCCTGCAACTTAAATATACCAACTTTGAGATCGCACTACAGTGAAGAGAACAGTAAAGTTCCCATTCCACACTATACGGCAATCTCCATTGACAAGTTTTGAGAGTCCACAACCTCAAAGTTCTGAGCATCGGTATTTAGAGCTTCGGAATTGTGGAATTGCGAAATTACAAAGTGGACCCATATATATATATATATATATATATATATATATATACATATATATATACACATGCCAAAACAATCCAGCACTTGAAATAAAAATTAAACAGCCATGGTGGAAAGAAGTTTATTAGGCTCGCCTGCCCAACATAAACACAGACCGGTATCCGGTTTCGCTCAAAGCATCATCAGTGTGCTACATCATCGGGCGAAGCCCAGATTTAAATACTTAGTGCAGACATTCTAGTTACAAAATTTAAAGAGGTACACACATTTTCAATAAATCCCTACCCATTGATACCTAAATACAAAAAATTATGCTATTTGTTCAGTAACATTAATGAACATTATTAAGAACTTATATTGTCACCAATATAAACAACATATGTTTTGATACCATAACCAAAATACCAATAATAATAAAAAATTAAAAATAAATAAATAAATCCCTCCACCAACAGTACGACTAAACTAATAGCATATCAAGTAAGGCTAAGAGAATAACTATTAATGTACTATAGTACCAAATCTGTTGTAACTACCCATCTGAAATATATTCACATTTATTTAACCAACCAAATTATGCTGTCAGCATATTTGGTATAGGTTTCACCATTATAATATTTTGTAACTTTCAGTTGGATATAACAAGTATAAATCTCAATATTACAGTACTACCTATATACACTTATAATACCGAAGGTGACTATATTATCTACTTATTTTACCAATGGTCATTCAGACCAGGTTTAAATAATGCCCCCAAATTCACTATCCACCTATGTTCTTTCTGAGTGAGTATACAATGTTTGATTATTTCATTAGTTTCATGTGTTAATACCATGTCTAAACCTATGAAAACAAAATGCGCTGTAGTATGAATCATTTTATGTTTGTACAGAGCACTACGTGATCTCTGACACTTAATGTCACTTATATGAAGGGCTATTCTTTGCTTAAATACACAAGAAGTCTGTCCTACATAGAAAGCCCCGCACTGGAAAACTGCCATATAAACCACCCATGAACTGCTACATGTAATAAGATATTTAATGTCAAACACCTTCTTTGTGTTAACAGATGTAAAAGATTTTGTTTTAGCCATCAATTTACAATATTTACATGTTCCACAATATGTACTACCCACTATATTTGTAAGTGGCTTGAGTATTTCAGGCTTACCCTTTTTAAAGGAAAAGAAATACTGTACTAAACTTTTACCCTTTCTATATCCAAAATGGCATACTTCATCTACTAGATTGGTAAAAAAAGTATCAGAATGTAAAACATGCCAATGTCTGGCCAAAATATTTTTAATACGAAAAGTGTTAGTACCATAAGTAGTTATAAATCTAACTGGTTGTATCCTATCATTCTGATCTTTATCCATAAGTAATGTGGGTCTGTCCATTTGGCTAGCCGCCTTATGTGCATAATTAACACGACTCTTTCTGTAGCCTCTTCTTATGAACCTGTCTTCCAGTTCCAGAGCCTGTTTCTCATACATACTGTTCTGTGAACAAATTCTTTTAACTCTCTGAAACTGAGATCCTGGTATATTGTGGATTGTGTGGGGGGGATGACAACTACTGGCGTGCAAAAATGCATTTTTAGAGAAAGGTTTTCTATACAAATCAGTATTCAAAAATCCTTCTTTAGATTTATAAACCTTAACATCCAAATATTCACCCTGCAGTGGATCAATACCACCCGTAAATTTGATACCATATAAGTTTAAATTTAGATATTCCACAAATTTCTGCCACTCCAACTGGTCGCCCCCCCCCCCCCCACACAACCCAACAATCATCCAGGTATCTTCGCCACATAATAAGTTCTTTTTTAATGGTAACCGGGGCAGTATATATATATTGCACTTCTAAAAACCCAATGAACAGATCAGCATATGTGGGGGCAAAAGTAGCCCCCATTGCTGTTCCCTTTACCTGTAAATACCACTGTTTATGAAACATAAAAGCATTATGTTCCAATACCAATCTAACTAGATGAATTAAAAATTCTCCTTCCTGTTCACTATATAAGCCTGACTGCTTCATCCAAAATTCAACCGCTGTTATACCACCTGTATGTGGAATGCTGGTATACAGCGATTGAACATCAAGGGTCCCCAAATAATCATTAGCTGAGACTTGTACATCATCCACCAATGATAAAAACTGTTTAGTATCTCGAATCCTTGCTGTAATTAATTCTAAAAGTCTTTTTAGTTTATATTCAAGATATTCTGAAAGGGGTTCAGTCAATGAACCCCGACCAGCCACTATGGGGCGCCCTGGTGGTTTATCAAGTCTTTTATGTATTTTGGGAACCATGTAAAAATATTGTGCAACTGGATGTTCGACTTGCAGTTGTCCCTTAAGATTGGGGGTAATAATTCCTTGTTCAGTAGCTTGTTCTAAAAACTTATCTATAACAATTTTATGTTCCAATGTGGGATCATGACTCAATGGTAAATAAAACTGTATCAGACAACTGCCGATATGCCTCTTGTATATATTGTGCTCTGTCCCAAATCACAACTGCCCCTCCCTTATCAGCTCCAACTATCACAATATTTTGATTATTAATTAATCCTTTCAGAGCTTCTTTTTCTAAAGATGTCAAATTTTCAGACCCAGAACAAAAAACATTTGATTGATTAAGATGTAGATCTTTTAATACTAGTTGTTCAAATGTTTTGATAGTACTATGATATGGAGGCATAAATTGAGATTTTTTTAATTGAAAGCCTCTGGGCTGAACACTGCTTGGGTCCTGTTCTTTTTGTGCAAAAAAATATTTTAAATTAAGATTTCTGCTATCAAAATCTAATCCTGACAAGAAAAGGTTTACCACTATTATTCCATTCAGATATTATTACATATTTTATATTATCTTTAAGTAATTGACTATTATGGCCTCTGTTTCGGAAGCCTTCCATCATACTATTAGCGTCATCATAAAAACTTTCATTCCGAGTATTCAGTCTACCTGCCCTCAATAACTGACTTCTAACTATACTATTGTATGTATACCTAAGATTCCTAGGAAGCATACTTTGTGAGTGCAAATATCTAGTTGTCTGTACTTCTTTTTTAAATATACTAGTATCAAATTTGCCATCATAAAAACATACAGCAACATCTAAAAAGAAATGTAGATGGCCTTTGGCTGACCAAGTCTGCTGTTGACTGCAAAATGGAGGCATGCACTGGCTAGCCAATGTTGATATCCTATAGAAAGGTTTAAAGCAGATTAATAATTGTTGTCCGAGTCATGACTTCAAACTAAATGCGAAAAAGTGCATAACAATACCCTTTTGGAAATCAAACATCCCTTCAAATTACAACATTGATAGCACAACCCTAAGAGTGGACTCAGTGGTGAGAGATCTGGGTACTCAGATAGATAATAATCTGAACTTTGACCACGGTAGTGAGGAAATCCTTCTATGTAGCTCAGCTTGTATGTATGGGCATGGCATCCAGATCTAAGGATGTCATAGTACCACTATATGCGGGCCTCATCAAACCAATAATGGAATACAATGCACCCTTTGGCATGAACCTCACCAGACACCTGCAACAGTTGGAGCTTCCTCAGATGTTTCTCATCAAAACATACAGAGTATAGCCAACATGTCATATGTGGACCAATTAAAAGCCCAGTCACTGTATTCAGTTTCCTACCGATAATTGAGGGGTGATCTGTACCTGCATTACAAGGTAGTTTCTGACACAGCCCTGATGGAAATGTTGCATATTTGCAAACCTAGCTGCATGAGTGTTACCTGCTCTAAAAATCTAAACCTGATCTCTGATATGACTAGACCATGCTGGAGAAACAAATATGTATCCCAGAGCTTGACCCTCCTCTGGAATAGGCTTCCTATTCACATGAAGCAGAACCCTTCCATGACCATCTTCAAGACAAATGGATGAGAAATCACAAATTCAATGCTGGGGTTGTGCTCATGTTCTTTATGGACAGAGGCAGTCTGTGAAAATTGTCAGAACCCCACATGCTGACCCTTGTCTTTCTCCAGGGATAGAAAATTAGGTAAGATCTGGGTAAAACTGGCTAGGCTTGTAAGGGTTCTTGAACAGTTAGCCTAGTATTCTGCTTTGAATCCATGAAGCTATGAGCGCAATTAAGTCTGTAAGTCACTGAATTGTTTGGTATAGGACTGTGAGGTAATTCAGCCTAAAATCTAAATTAATTAAATTAAAAGAAAACCCTCTCAGCACTTTCATCAGAAGTCTCAAACCAATGTTCCAATATGTTAAAACCTTTAGCACTTAAGGAGACAGCAGTGTTATAATGTTTGTTTAAAAGTGCCATTTCTGAGTAAAAACATTTGAGCACAAATTATATAATGCATATTATGAAAATAGAATAAGTACAGAAGAGTAACAGCTCTGCTGAGGCGGCAGAAACCTCAAACACTTACTCACCTCTGCTCCTAGTGTATTCATTTTCCCACATAATCTTGTTATATGCTATTATTATAAAAGGACCTTCAGGGATTTAAAAGTGTCATGCTTTGTAAAGGAGCATACAGTTCTTTGCACTAGTATTATTGTTGTTAAAATGTGAACGAATGGATTATATTAAAAGCATAAAGTTGGTTGTCCTGCCTTCCACTGTAAACATTTTTTCACTGCTGTAAGTCACACACTTATTATTCATCTAATAACAAATTAATAGTCAAAAAGGTGTTTATATTTAATTTTGTGTAATTGGAAGTCTAATGATTTATAGTAATAAGCATTCACTATGCCAGGAAAATGCAGCTACTCCGCAGCCTAAATAACATTTGAAGTGATTACTGACGCAGTACTGAACAACCCTACTGTTCCAAACTTACAACTATGTTGTAAGAAAAATGACAGACATTAACAGCTGATATACAAGGACATACAACTTGATGCCAGATAAAGGGTGTTTGGTTTATCTAGTAACTTCATTTTCCTATTTTAGATAAGTTGCAGATGCAGCTTAATAAATAGATTTCCTCTTTTTGTTAATTCAACCACATAGAAATTGCTTTCTGTCTGCCCATGCAGTCTTGAATTCTGTTTCAGTATTCCTGTCTTTTCAGGAAGGTTTTTGCAATCTTCTACAACATTTTCTGTGAAATAATATTTTCCTTTTCAGTCTGTATCCCCCTATTTTTTATCTTCAAGTCTTGTTTTCATGTCTGTCTTTTTTGTTTTGAAAGATGATGCTCACTTGAACTTTGTGCCAAGATGTAGGAAGTGTGGCATGAAGTGGATGGCTGCCCTGAATGCAAACTGCAAGATGTAGGAAGTGTGGCATGAAGTGGATGGCTGCCCTGAATGCAAACTGCAAGATGTAGGAAGTATGGTGTGAAGTGGATGGCTGCTCTGAATGCAAACTGCAAGATGTAGGAAGTGTGGCATGATGTGGATGGCTGCCCTGAATGCAAACTGCAAGATGTAGGAAGTGTGGCATGATGTGGATGGCTGCCCTGAATGCAAACTGCAAGATGTAGGAAGTGTGGCATGAAGTGGATGGCTGCTCTGAATGCAAACTGCAAGATGTAGGAAGCGTGGTGTGAAGTGGATGGCTGCTCTGAATGCAAACCTGCAAGATGTAGGAAGTGTGGTGTGAAGTGGATGGCTGCTTTGAATGCAAACTGCAAGATGTAGGAAGTGTGGCATGAAGTGGATGGCTGTCCTGAATGCAAACTGCAAGATGTAGGAAGTGTGGTGTGAAGTGGATGGCTGCTCTGAATGCAAACTGCAGGATGTAGGAAGTGTGGCATGATGTGGATGGCTGCCCTGAATGAAAACTGCAAGATGTAGGAAGTGTGGCATGAAGTGGATGGCTGTTCTGAATGCAAACTGCAAGATGTAAGAAGTGTGGTGTGAAGTGGATGACTGCTCTGAATGCAAACTGCAAGATGTAGGAAGTGTGGTGTAAAGTGGATGGCTGCCCTGAATGCAAACTGCTAGATGTAGGAAGTGTGGCATGAAGTGGATGGCTGCTCTGAATGCAAACTGTAGAGACCATGATCAGTGCTTCACAAATGGTGCCAACTAGTGCCTGAAAACATTCTGCACTATTAGGCAGGTATTTAAGAAATCAGTGTTTCCTTGGTGAATCTAGTTCAACTTGTGGCTTGGGGAGCTTGATGGCAAAGGCAGGGAAGCATTAGTGTGCTTATTGTAGGGAGGGGAGAGTGTGCACTGGTTGGTCTTCTTTTTGGGCCCTACTGGAGGCAGGGCTCAGAGAAATATTGCTTTGCTGTGGTAGGCAGGGAAGGTGAGGAAACTGAGGAAGCATGGCCATTGCAGCTGGACAGACCTTACATTCAGTGTACACCTTATAGCCCACCCAGTACACAATGTAAAAAGACAATTTTCAGCACAAGGGTGTGACACAGGCCCATGTACAGCATTTTGCTTGGCCTCTGTAGTGCCAATAGGTGCATGCCTTACAGCTGGTCTGTGGAGCGGCTGTGGAGTCCATGCCATGTGCATGCATTCTCCTGGTGGGGAGAGCCTCCACGTGCCAAGGCACGGGAGCTGAGAAGACAAGGACCATAGTGTGCAAACACGGAAATATCTGAAGTAATAGTGGGAAAAATAGGCAAAAAATCTCTCTCTCTCTCTCTCTCTCTGTCTCTGTCTGAATACTTTTTTTTTGTTTTGGTTGATGCTCTGTAGGTGTAAGGTGCCAAATGGGCATATTGCTCAGGATCCCAACAGACCTTACTATAGCCATGGCTGTGTATGTCATTTCCTTAATGTATGCTTCTTTCTGCCTTCTTTCATCATGATTGCACATACTACTCTCTTCGAGTCTCTCTCCATATGGCACCCAGTGCAAGACCATTCACTGTTTTTGTTGTCCTTCACTACCTAACTTTTTACTGTACATATCATTATGAAGCTAAAGTTTCCAGAACTGCACACTTACTTCAAATGGAGTTTTACCAACTGCTTTTGTCAGAGAGAAAGTTGTTTCATTGTTTTATCTTGTTGTTACTTCTTTCTGTCTTGTTTTCTCTTGTTGATACTTCTTTCTGTCTTGTTTTCTCTTGTTGTTACTTCTTTCTGTCTTGTTTTCTCTTGTTGTTTCTTGTTGTTACTTCTTTCTGTCTTGTTTTCTCTTGTTGTTACTTCTTTCTGTCTTGTTTTCTCTTGTTGTTACTTCTTTCTGTCTTGTTTTCTCTTGTTGTTACTTCTTTCTGTCTTGTTTTATCTTGTTGTTACTTCTTTCTGTCTTGTTTTCTCTTGTTGATACTTCTTTCTGTCTCTTCTATCACTTTTTTTTCACTCTTCCTTACTGCTGTCTCATAATGCTTGCCTACTTTTAGGTCATTTGATACAATTGGTCTCTTTTCCTATTTATTGTCATTCTTACTTCTACTTTGGTCATGTGTTCTTTTTTCTCCTTTCTTAATTTTTTGCTTCCCAGGCACACTGTTTTGTATTGCTCATGGGTTGAGTCTATGGTGTAGAAACACAAAACACATTCATGGAGACTCTCAGTAAAAACCTGCCCAAGCATCAGGGACCTTCAAAGCAGAAACGCAAGCAAACTCCACCCCCCAACACAACCCAAATGACACATAGCCCACAAACTCAGTGTGCCAGTCAACCACAGCCCATAAGGCATAACAACGTACCCAACACTCTAGTCATAGGTGACTCTATAGTCAGGCACACTGATGTTCCACTCACCAGGCTAAAGAAGGAGAAAGTTACTGTCAGCTGCCTGTCAGGTGCCAGGATCCACCACATAACACACGCACTCAGGTCACTCCACAACAAGTACAATTATGACACTGTCATTGTCCATGTTGGTGTGAATGACCTGAGACTTACCTCCCTGGACTACATGAAAAGAGACAGGGAGGAGCTCTCCGATCTTGTAGCCCAGGTAGGTATGACCCTAGCCCTGAGTAGCATCCTACCTTTACCCAGAATTATACCACAGTACAAGGACAAAATGATTCACTTCAACAATTGGCTAATCTTCTGGTGTCATTCTAAGGGGATCCAGTATTTGTCTGCCTGGGACAACATGATCGACAGACCACAATGCTTTGCCAGAGATGGCCTGCACCTGTCGCCCTTGGGATTCCGGATACTGGCTAAGGCTCTTGCCACCCCTATAGTGCCTTTTTTAGGCAAGGTTCAAATGACAAATTCACCACCATAACAGGTACAAGCAAGCAAAATTTGAAGGTAATGCTACTCAATGCTAGAAGTCTAAACCTCAAAATGCACTCACTCGAGGCACTCCTTAAAATGGAGAACATCGACATCTGTGCAGTGACAGAGACCTGGTTCAAATCTCCAGAGAGCACCCCTGCATTACCAGGCTATAATTCATACCACACCATTTGGCCACTTAACCCGGAATGAAGCACTAAAGGTGGAGGCGTGTCCATATTCATTAAGGATATCCACACCTCCAGGCTAGTTGCACAGCATAATGCATCCGAGATTATCCAAGTTCAACTAACTCTGGGCAAGACCGCAATCCATATTATAGCTTGCTACAGACACCCCACCATGCTCCAGGATTCCCACTCCTCATTTCCTGATTGACTGGAAAGTATTAGGGTACAACTCAACACCCTAATAATGGGTGATTTCAACTACCTCACCATTAACTGAGAAAACTACTCATGTACCAACTCTTTTGCTCAACGTTTTCTGGAATTCATAAATTCCAGTGCCTTGGATCAACTTATTCACACCCCCACCAGGGGGCAGCAATATCCTAGACCTGGTCATTACCAACATGGGCAACAGGTATTCCACACCAGAGGTCAATTCCTCGTTGGTCAGATCCGAACACAAGCTAATCACCCTAGACATCCACATCCCACCCCCACCCCCAATTAGGGAAATCACCGTAAAAAACTTCTCCAAAGCCAACTTCACACTTCTTAAGACAGAAGTGGCAAACTTCATGACACCCATGCAGATGGACAATAGAGGTACAAATGCTGAATCCTACACAAATGCACTTTATAAGCACTTACACGAGTGCATGGATCATGCTATCCCTAATAGAACCAAGATGTATCCTCCAAAAAAAGGAAGCCAAACTGGTGGTCCTCTGCCATAAACAAACTCTACAACAGAAGAAAGAAACTGTTGCAAAAAAGAGTAAAATCGCATGACTGGAGGAACTCCCTGGTCAACCTCAGTAAAAAGCTGAGATCCCTCATAAAATCCTCCAAAGCTAGTTATGAAAACAAAATTGCCACTGACTCTAAAGACAACTACAAAGCATTCTATAGCTATGTCAAGAATCTCAATGGCAACACTCAGATCTGCTCTGAGTTACAGCACAATGGCACTAAATATACAAAACCAACTGATATGGCCAACATCCTGGCAGATAGGTTCAGTGCTAACTTTACCCCTCCTCTCACCCCCTAGAGGACCCATCTCTATACCGGAAGAATGCAAAGTTCCTGTAATCATGGCTGCACAGGTAAAAAACACACTCTCCAAAGCCAAGAACACAGCATCCATGGGACCTGACAATATCCCAGGCTGCATTCTACATGAACTACAGAATGAATTGGCACCCTACCTAAGTACCATGTTTACTCATAGCCTCACCTCAGGTTTTGTGCTCACTGAATAGCGCACCATGACTGTTATCCCACTCCACAAAGGGGGAGCCATGACAGACCCCGGGAACTACCGCCCCATTAGCCTGATGAACCTGGTCTGCAAGGCCATGGAACGTATCATCATGGAACTCATAAACAAAGACATTGGTAATCTCCAAACTCTGGACCCTACCCAGTTCAGGTTTGTAAAAGGCAGATCATGTCTCCTAAACCTGATTGACTTCTTTGAAGCAGTCACCAAAGCTATAGATGAGGGTAAGGTGGTTCACACAGCTTATCTAGATCTCGCCAAGGCTTTCGACACCATCCCCCAGTCTGGAATTATAGATAAGCTCACTAAACTTGGTATAAATCCCTATGTCACAAGATGGGTTGCCAACTGGCTTACAGACAGAACCCACACTGTGAAAGTAGCAGACTCCAAATCCGACTTCGGACCAGTGACAAGTGGAGTACCACAGGGTTCAGTCTTGGGTCCTCTCCTGTTTGGTATCTACTTCTCTGAAGTACAGGCTAACACAAAAGGTCTTTGGCTAACAAAGTTTGCAGATGACTGCAAACTAGGAGCCATAATCGAAACTCCTAACGATGTGGACATACTACAAAAGGGCCTCACTGAGACAGATGCCTGGTGTCAAAGCCATGGCCTGAAGCTCAATGCCAAAAAGTGTATTGTCATCCCCTTTGGTAAAAACTCTGTACCCATGAACTACCACATAAGTAGTAGTCTATTTAATGCTGAAAGTGTGATAAGAGACCTTGGGACACAGGTGGACAGTAGTCCCTCCTTTGATAATCTCATCACCACAGTGGTCAGGAAATCCTTCTACGTGCCTCACCTCATCACAAAAGGTTTTTTATCCAGAAAAAATGAGGTCATTGTTCCCCTCTACTCATCACTCATTAGACCCATTATAGAGTACAATGCCCCTTTTGGTATGTACCTCACCAGACATCTACAACAACTGGAAAGGCCACATAAATACCTCATAAAGAGGATTACTGGCCTCAACCAGAGGCCGTCTCAAAAAACTTCAGCTTTACTCCGTCGCATATCGCCTACTCAGAGGCAATCTCTGCCTAACATACAAAGTATGTCAAACCCAGAGCTGTTGGACATGCTCCACTTAAAGAAATCCCAATCCCTCCTAGCTACATGCTCTAGGGACCTAAACCTTGTCACCACAATAAACAGAACATGCTGGAGGGATAGATTCCTGTCCCAGAGACTTCCCATACTCTGGAACAGACTACCTATCTATATCAAACAGAGCTCCTCATTAGCACTCTTCAAGAAAAATCTTGATGACTGGATGGGAAATAGGAAATTCACCCCAGGGATCACTTCTGTGGCTCTGCTCGACAGGGGCACAGGAAAATAATTTTCTTGGGTGGCGAAAGCCAGGGTACCTTTTTGGCTAGGCTTATATAGGCCCTAGGGCTAATAGCCTAGCACCTACCTATGAACCTATGAACCTATGGTGCTATTTCTTAGACTATTCTTCCAATCCACTTTTTATCCATTCTAAACTGCTTTTTTTAGCAACATTCTTGTGTAATCTTCTAAGATTAACACGAAACTGAAACTTTTCTTTGCATAGCTTCTGCAATGTGACTTAGAAAGGGGTCCTATACTGACTGTGATGGTACTTTAGTGGTAAGGATCCTTCATTTGTTTGAAGTCCTGTAATTATAAGCTTATGTGTGCTATTACTTATTCATTGTTTTATTCAAGAAACCTTCTGAGAAGCCATCCCATACATATTCACTTTCTTTTTGCTGTGTGGTCTCATATGAAATATCTTACTAAATTTAAATTAGCAACGTTCACAGGCACTTTCTTATCTAGTACGCTGAGTACCAAGGAAATTAACTCACTGAAATACACCCTATATTCACAATACGATTCTGAAACTGACTTAAAGATAATGCAGTGAGACACTGCCATTAGCTGAGGTGTCTGGGTATTCATGCATATTGATTGCATAACACTGTGAGGTTCCTTTTGAATGGTATGCAGTCAAACAGCCATGATTTGGTGCAGCTGCTCACAAAAATCAGATCATAATTAGGACTGCAGTTCAATAAGGCACAGTTCCTACTGTACCGCATAAAAAGATAAGAACTTTCCACTATGTTACATAACCACATTCGGGAAAAATGTAAATACTAGTTATAGTTGTAACAATGAACAGAAATAGCATTTAGAAAGTAAAATAATTTTCAACACAGCAAAATTAAAAGCAATCTTAGCACAATTAGATTTTTACACGCTTCGATATTATGTTCCATAATATAAATTATCTAATTCATTGGGTAACTGAAATTATGGTGCAATAATTTATGAAATTACAGTATACCATAATGTTGTAAAGGAAAAGGGAATAGTCAAAGAATTTTTTGAAGCAGATTGTGTTAATGTGTGACATGTTTAATTATTTGTTGATTGGAATTATATTTTACTGAGAACATTATCTGAAGTAACATGTAATATATTCAATGAATTTATATTTGTTTCAGTCATTTTCCAGTAAGGGTCTGGAACAGATGTTAAAAACAAGCTAGTCTCATGGGAAAAAAGAATTAACCAGACTATATTGCTGTAAAAAACTTTCAGTCAGTGCAAAACACACTACAACAGGTTTAGTCTCATGAAAATAAATATGATGCTCAATAACTGTGTAAAACAAATTAAAGTTAGGTTGGGAAATATTCAAGTGTAACTATACAATCAAATTTGTAAGTGATATTTTCTTTTAAATGTAGTGTAAGAGGCAAAGCAGAAGTCAAGCTATATTATTGATAAAAGATAAACCAGAATATGAATCTTCAGTGGTAGCACACCTATTTACTACTTATTTAAAAAAATACCACAGATATGTAATAGCACACAATATCTCCATATTATAGATTTTCAGACGAAATGATTTTTAAAGCTTTGAAAAACAACAGCAGTTCATAAGGCTGACATGGAATGTAGCATATATTCTGTAAAATATGGGAGCATATCTTATAGACCTATTGATATACTTGTTTCAAAAATGTTAAATGAAGGCATTGTTCCACAACAGTGGAAGATAGCTGTAGTTATACTAGTTTCTAGGAACAACAGTGGGAGAGTTATAATTGTGGGTCTACTTCACAATGTCGAAAGCCGACAATATCAAAGCTGATGTTGTCGGCAGAACAACATTAAAAGTGCAGAACATCGTGCAGGTAAACGGAAATCTCCATAGGGGGAGATTTCCATTTACCTCAATGTAGTGTGGTGTCGGAGTTGGAATATTTATGTAGGGGGGTTGTGGGGGTGCAGGGGGGCTTGCCCCCTACCTACGCTAGTTAGTATTTATTTTTGTTTGTTTTTTAACATTATTCGATGTTTTACTACATCGATCACTAGAGGCTAACCTTTAATGATTCAATGTAGTAAAATTTCGATAACGTGATATAGACGCATAATTGTAATAGTTTCTAAGAGCAACAATGGAAGATAGCAGTAATTATACTAGTTTCTAGGAACTACAGTGGGAGATTGCTGTAGTTATACTAGTTTCTAGGAACAACAGTGGGAGATAGCTGTAGTTATACTAGTTTCTAGGAACAACAGTGGGAGAGTTATAACTGTAATAGTTTCTAAGAGCAACAATGGAAGATAGCAGTAATTATACTAGTTTCTAGGAACAACAGTGGGAGATAGCTGTAGTTATGCTAATTTCTAGGAACAACAGTGGGAAATAGCTGTAATTGTACTAGTTTCCAGGAATGGTGAATACATTAACAATGAACGCTACAGGGTAATCAGATTGATTCAAAACTTGGAAAGTGCTACTTCACCTGATGGTGCAGAGGCAAGGCACCTGTCAGTACAATGAGAGACCTGAGTTTGAGGAATGGACTTGAACCATTGGTAGGGCCAGCTGGGGTGATAGGACAAAGTAGTAGATGGCCAGCTCTCCTCTCCTGGGGAAGGGTTTGGAGAGAGGTGACAACATCTGGTGGTGACTAGGAGCCTTGACTTTCATAAAGTTCTGTCAGGGGGAATGTCAGACTTGCTGGCATCATTCCACATTGTTCTTCCTAATGCAGATATTCACTAGCTGGTGCTACAGAATGAGGTCTCCTGCTTCACTGTTTATGGCTCCATATTGATCTTTACTTCCTGTGACTGTGATTGCTGACATAACTCCAACTTCTTAAGAAGTCAGTGGGTCCACCCGAGAAATGGGAACATTCACCAGATTGTCCAGTGGAGCTATGAGGATATCCAGGGAAAGTGGATTGAATGTGCAGGGTAGATAGCTTGAAGACACCAGAAATATGGGGGGCAGTAGCACTCACAAAAAGCTTTGAAAGAATTTTGATAAAGTTCTATCACAAGTAAGTCATATTACAGAGATATTAGCATGCAAGGCTTTATTAAAGGGAAGTCTTGTCATACAAACATAAGGTGGGATTCACAAACCTTGTGCTCCATGAAGTAGGGCTGGTGCACAGTAGAATGACATACCATAGTCCTTTTGAGATTCATAAAGACTTCTGCACAACGGGGTAAAAGTCTGCACTTGGTCTTACCCCATTGTGTTGCTACAGTACTTCATGCACAGAGCACAAATGTAAATGACCCTCCCCAGGACTGAACTGAATTCAGAAACACTACCACAAAAGCATATAGGCTAATCCCTAATACAGAACTTCTAGGACCAGAACCATCTACTGACAATTGCTGTAATGCATCATGACTACATTGGAATGATGTATTAGTGAGAGCATCATCTGAAAAAACTTGGAATATATTCAATGAATGTATATTTGTTTCAGTTATATTCCAATGAAGGGCTAGAAGAGATGTTAAAAACAAACCAGTCTTTTGGGAAAAAATAATTAACCATCTGGGTTCTGAAAGCATTGGTGATAATCTTGTGCATCTGTTCCCATATGTTGGCTAGTCCAAGTGGAGCACACTATCACTTGTCTGCATGAATGACAGCATGAAATGGTCCTGGCTCATCTGATAGAGCTAGTAAAAAAAGAAACGGAAGAAATGGGAAAAGAATTACGAACAAGTAAAAGCACACTAATTTCCTGTACCAGGAACCAATAAAGGTAGTCCCACAAGGCTGCAATATGCACAGTTCTGGATCAAAACTCTGCAGTCCGTAAAGTTAGAAAAACTGTTTTATTCAACAAAATTAATAATAAAATGATAACATCAAAAATTCCAAGGATTAAGCGTTTTCATTTCCTCAGCCAGAAACTTCTTCAGAATGAATGCTATTACTCTGCCCAATCTTTTATACATCCTGTTGTTGGTTAATTGATTAATTTAATTACATGCACTTGAAAGTTTACCTAATCATTTCAAATAAACTCACACAACATAAAATAAACTTTTCAGTTTAACTCATGCAACATAAACATATAAGTGCATTTTAAAAAATGCTTTCTAAAATAGTTGTGGTTGTCAAAACATGACCTGACTTACGAATCTATCCAAGTGGGATGACTTACAAATTTAGTAATTGTGTTTGTAAGCATATATATATATATATATATATATATATATATATGTAAATACATAAAATTATACAATATAAATATAAATAATATGTACAATAGTGTCAAATAACCATCACTAATAACTCTTGATTTTAATTCATATACCCTTACATATACTTCTGTAAATATATAATATATAAATAGTATAAATGCATACATAAACAATAAATATATATATGTATTTTATATTTTATGAGTAAATGAATAAATAAATAAGTAAATAAATAAGTTAACATCAATTTTTAAAAAACTAAATTTAAAATAAAGAACGTTTTGATGCCAAAGGAAGGTTTAGACACAATAATAACCATACTACTGGGTTACATCAAGTGGGGCGGTGGAACAATGAACATCAGACTCAAGGGGATGCCACTAGAGATATGCATGACCATCACGGAGAATACTATAACTCCCACAACTCTGACATCCCTTTAGAACAGGAGGGACCTCAGAGATCCGAACGAATATGGAATCTACCGTCCCACCTCACTTATGCACAAGTGACAGACACAATCAGAGATACCAGGGGAATCATCGATTTTAACAGAACATACTACCTTGATAGAAGACATTATTTTGTCAGAAGACATGACCTTACTAGAAGACATTAATACGTCTAGTGTTAGCGTTAATAATACATCAGGAATATTAAAGGATAATATTATTCTGTGTCAACAAAATGGAGAATTTTCTATTTATAACTATACAGATATTAAAATAGAAGATAGTCACTTCTCTCTATTTAAAAAGGGATTCAATTTTGTATCATCCAAAAAAATGGACCTGGCAGAAACAATTTTAGACATAAAATTATTTACTAGGAAGTTAAATTTAGAAGCTTTAGCTACTTCGAATGAGACACAGACTAATAGTACCTTTATTAACAATAACACTAGTGGCCATCCATCTAGAACACACAATAATTTAGTAAGAAGAAGTATGTATAACCCCCCCTTACAAAATGACATTAGTAACTTTAAAAAAGTAGTGATAAAAGAGCTGAGAACATTTCATAAGCAAAATAAAATTAATTTTTGTACACCAAACTTGGGGGTAGAAGAAAGAAAGACCTTGGAAGATATTAAGCGACTACTCAGATGTTAGAATTATGAAGCCCGATAAGGGCGGAGGGGTTGTGTTAATGCATAATTGGCTATATTTAACCAAAATGATGGACATACTAAATGTGGAGGGAAGATATACCATCATTTCTAAAAATGAGTTAAACATAGCATATCACAAGATTGATTTGACAATAGAAAACAATCTACTACAAGGTCTGATAGATGATAGATTATACAGATTTTTTAAGGTTGAAAAACCTTTTCTATCCACCATGTTTGGAATCCCCAAGGTACACAAAAGTGTTGAAAATCAACCATTAAGGCCTATTATGACATCTGACGGTTCTAAAACTCAACCTTTAGCTATCTATATGGATACTAAGTTAAAACCCTTTTATAAACTATACCCTCACATCTTAATTGACTCATGGGATTTACTTAGTAAAATAAAACAACTACCATTTCAGTTTTACTATTCATTTTTAACTATTGATGTCAGGGATTTATTCTCTGTGATACCGCACAACATAGGACTTGATTGGTTTGAAGCTATGCTCACTGAATTTAAATTCTTGAATGATAATAAGTTTAGGTTAGTGTTAGAAAATATTGAAATAGTTCTTAAAAACAATTTTATTTTCAAGGAGAGATCTTTCATCAACTAAATGGTGTTGCAATGGGGGCAGCATGTGCCCCCATTTTTGCCAGTATTGTTATGCTGTATTGGGAACAACACTTTGTGTTTAATTACCCTTTTATGGAAAATATAGTCAATTATTTCCATTTTTTGGATGACATTTTAATAATATGGAAGGGATCACAAGATGACATACCTATGGTTATGGAACCCTTTAATAACTCTACTACTTTTCTTCAATTTACTTATTAATATAATATGGATGAAGTACATTTTTTGGATGTAACAATTTTAAAAGATTATGTTGACAGGAAATATGTATCCAGAATATTTAGAAAGGCATGTTTTTCAAACTCTTACCTCCACTACCACAGCAACCATCCCCCAATACAAAAAAAGAATATCCTTAAGGGACAAATGGTCAGGGTGGCCAGAATGACTTCAAATTATGTTGATTTTATTAATAAAATGGATTATGTACATAAACTATTTTTAGAGAGAGGCTACCCAGATTCTATTATTATGCCATTAAAAAAAGAGGTAATAAGGGAGTGGGGGAGAAGATTTGTACCCCTACTAAATATTGAAACCAATATTGATCAGAACCCTTTAGACAACATCTTGTAGACTACTGGTCACAATTTCTCCAACTTAAATATATACCAAAATACCCCCTTTTTTGTTATGACATATAATTCCAACACAAATTCAATAAGGAAACTTATAAACAAAACATGGGACATTTTTAAGACTATGCCCAGTAGGCTTGAAATATTTAATAGGCAACTAAGTTATAGTTTTAGGAAGGGTCCTAATCTGAAAACAGTCTTTGAAAGGAACAAGCAGGACACTGACCACAAGAAAAAGGGCACCTTCCGTTGTGGGAGATGTTCCCAATGTACATTCATTGCAAACATGGAGGAATTAAAATTACCTTCTATTACTACAACTTTTAAAGGTAGACAATATTTTATGTGTTATACCAGGGGGGTAGTATATTTAGCTTACTGCACTTTATGTGGGGGATATTATGTAGGTAAAACAGAAAGACATTTACGGCAAAGACTATACGAGCACGTGTATGATATCAATAGGAGAAAGGAAACAAATGCCTTATGCAGACATACACAAACTTGCACAAGAGCTAATTTTAAGTTTTGGATACTGGAAATGGTACCCAGAAATAGTAGAGGGGGGATTGGGAAGATCAACTTATAGAGAACTTGTTTGGCAACTACGCCTGGACTCCAACAGACCTCCAGGGATGAATGATTATGTGTCACTCTTACCAGCCCTAAAACTAATGGCTAATAAGGTAAAAATACACAATAGAAATAGGAACAGCAACAAACATAAAAATAAATGACAACATTTTAAATTTAGTTTTTTAAAAATTGATGTTAACTTATTTATTTACTTATTTATTTATTCATTTGCTCATAAAATATAAAATACATATATATATTTATTGTTTATGTATGCATTTATACTATTTATATATTATATATTTACAGAAGTATATGTAAGGGTATATGAATTAAAATCAAGAGTTATTAGTGATGGTTATTTGACACTATTGTACATATTATTTATATTTATATTGTATAATTTTATGTACTTACATATGTATATGCTTACAAACACAATTACTAAATTTGTAAGTCATCCCACTTGGATAGATTCGTAAGTCAGGTCATGTTTTGACAACCACAACTATTTTAGAAAGCATTTTTTAAAATGCACTTATATGTTTATGTTGCGTGAGCTAAACTGAAAAGTTTATTTTATGTTGTGTGAGTTTATTTGAAATGATTAGGTAAACTTTCAAGTGCATGTAATTAAATTAATCAATTAACCAACAACAGGATGTATAAAAGATTGGGCAGAGTAATAGCATTCATTCTGAAGAAGTTTCCGGCTGAGGAAATGAAAGCGTTTAATCCTTGGAATTTTTGATGTTATCATTTTATTATTAATTTTGTTGAATAAAACAGTTTTTCTAACTTTACGGACTGCAGAGTTTTGATCCAGAACTGTGCGTATTGCAGCCTTGTGGGACTACCTTTATTGGTTCCTGGTACGGGAAATTAGTGTGCTTTCATCTGATAGAGCTGTACACTCCTCCTTGGATTTGGATTCATCTGGTAGGAGGAGTCTGGCATGTATCTTCAAACGTCATCAGTTGACTAATGGACTGTCACATCTTGAAGCCTGATGAGGGGCAATGAATAAAACAAGCAGACAAATTAACATTAAGGACCATGAATTTACTTTATCACTATGTAGTACAACAGTTTAACGCAAGTGTGCCCTCAACTCTGTTTATTATAAGTACACATCTCCGTATCCAGAAGAGATCAATGCAAAGCTGGAAAAGCAATATCCTTACTGAGCAACAACTGCAATGTGTCAACAATAAACACTCGTGAAAGTCAGTGCAGTCATTAGCTGTCACTATGCATCTCATGAAGAATATAATGTATGAGTCGTAAGTGATTAGTATGATGGCCTGACTAAAATTTGAGGTGGATTGGGGGTTGGTGTAATAGGTGTTTACTTCACAGTCAGAAACTATAGGGTTTGATTCTCACATTTGAAAGGGAAACTGCCAGGCTTAAAATGCCCCGCAAGGGCAGCTAGCCTAGTACTTACCTATGAACCTTTGAAGAAATGTCTCACAAACAAAATGCTAAGATAGAGATACAAGAAATATGTTGAATATTGAACATCTACAGACAGTCAGGCTAAAGGTTTATAGCTGACAGTTAAGCACCAACTGCTTCAAATATATATTGATTACATACAAGCAGTGTGCAAAAAACTGAAGGAAGGACATAAATACATCAAAATATATCAAAGCTCAAGTCGTTTATTATTGTGGAGCAATCACATACACTTTATTGGGCCTTCAGGGATATATACAGTCCACATTCAATAAGCAAGTCAGATAGTGAGGCCTGCTAATGCTAATTACACTATGGAGGCAATAGCACTAATATTGATCTACACAACAGAAGTAAAATCATAGGACACACATATGCAGTACAGATCCACACTGGATAGCAACGTGCTCATGTCGCACAGTTATGTGCACACCGGTATGCCCTGTAACTATTCGAGTAACATTGTGTTATGATGTGGTCTATTAAACCAGTTTCAAGTATACATTTCAGTTACAAACCTGATGAATTACTTCTGCAGTTACTTAAGATGTAGCTGGTGATTTAGTATTGCTTTAAAATGTTCTGGAGAAGAATTTGAAACTCCTGAAGCCTGTAATTGGTGCAGAGTTAACTAGAAACAAAGACCACCACTAGATGTGCAAGACCAGGGCATGGAGGGAGGAAGGCTGTCTTGTAGCAATGATTCTGTTAGTTAAACATTTCTTGTTATGGTGTGCATATTTACAGAGATACTGCATATTCACCATAAGGACCATTGCTGTAGGAATTCATTATATGAATATACGTTAACTGAACAATTTACCCTTAGGTCCCAGCAAATGGTGGATGGTCTACAGCATGCATTACAGGAGCTGAAGTAAATCAATTTCTACCTCTAAATTGTGCATACAGTTTTCAGTATTTACAGAATGATTGAATGGATGTCAAAGTAGCATCCTCCCAGATACTTTGGGTAGATAGTGTTTTTATGAACGTGGCATTGATAGTTGTTAGCCTGATGGAGTAATCTTTAATTTCTGTCAAAAATGTTGTTGTATTAGTCAAACAAGTGTGACAATGCATTAGTCAATAACTTGGAAAAGGGCTATTTACTGTCTGAAAAACTCTGCTTTCCCTTTTTAAAAGATACAAGCCTCTGATCAGATTGTCTCAGCAGTTAAGTTATTTCAATTTAATATCTAATAGTCTGTGCACATATCAGACTGCCTCAGTTGTAAAATCATTTCATCTTGCTATCTGACAATTTGCTCACATAAACAGTATATAATACCCTTTCACAATTTTGTTCCCTGTTTAGGAAAGAATCTACAAAAACATGGATTTATTCAAACAATGTTCAGGGCCACTTTCAATATAAATGATGAATCTGCTCTTAAAGATATCCTGTCTGTGAGAAAATCTGTATATGGCACTTTACATATTAATGTCTGGAGTTCCAAAATATTACCACAGTGAATTAACTTCTACAAAGTATTTATTTTCAAGAGATGCACTTTAGGCCTGCTGACAAAATAGGCTCGCAAGGAGGTCAAGTTAACTTTTCAGTTATAAAGTTAAAGTCCAAAACAAGGGCTGCAGAATGTCCTACAGACATCAGATGAAGTATTCCATTGACAATATGTTTTACAGCAACCTGTGAAGCTGTAGGAATCGGAAGGGCATACAGCCACATATGGCAGACAAATGTACTTTAAAACAAGAGCAGGCTTAACCAACATCATGCAAAGCAGTTAGCTGCTGCTAAAAGTTGGAGATGTTGACTTAGATAATGGATGTATTCATTTATCTTTACACTAATTTATATAGATTTTTTAAGTCCCAACAGACCTGAACAGTGTTTAAGTAAAAATCATGCAATGGGTGTCATAATAGATCCCTTCCAAACTGACAGGGGAGCTTATCTTCTGATATCTATAGAACAGTATGCTTTGTTACGGAGATGTATTGTGTTTTGAATGTTGTGGCATTCGGTGAAAAGGTAATAAGAACATATGATGAGGGATGGGTAGTGTATGATGCTTATCTTGGCCTTATTAAAAAAAACATTCAGCACTATTCTTAACAAAGTGCAAACACTATATGTCAATCCATAAATACTTTAATGGCTGAAACGGACGGTGCCGTGGTCCAGCAGTTGCATTTTCCCCTCATAGCAAGAGGTTCTCTGGTTTGATTCTCAGCTGGGGTGCCTTCTCTGTGGAGTCTTCATGTTCTCCCTGTATTTGTGTGGGTTATCTCTGGGTGCTCCAGTTTCTCCCCATATTACAAAGACATGCATTTGGAGTGTTTCTCCCTGGGCCTCCCTTGAAATTTGATTTTTTTCCAAGCCGGAATTTCCTGGTAAACAAATGTTAAATAAAATGAAACAGTGGTTAAATAACATGACATGCTTTGGGGAGGGGGGTAGGTGTTGTTTGCCTGTCTATTTGGGGAGAGGGGGGAGACCACTGGTGTTCTATAGCATTCTGCATTAGGGTCACTTCTTTTCAGCCTATATTCTCAGATACACAGGTAGGAATTGGGCTAACTGGATAACATAATTACTTGAATAAAATATGCCAAAGTTCTTCAAGATGGTCTACAAAAACATATTTGATACAGTAGTAATGACCTCACCTTTAATGTCAGTAAATGTAGTATCATGAGACTTGGGAAAAGAGCATAAATTACGATTACAAAAATAAATTAAGATATCATTAAAAAAAAATCGCACCAGCATCAAAGCTCTAGGGACAATGGCAAACGACAATTTAAACTGTGGCTAGTGGATACCTACCAAAGTCTGAAATGCATATTCTTTAACCCCCATTGTTAAAAGGCATGTCTAGTCACTCCAGAAGACAATTTGTGTCACTTTTCCACCCCACCAAAGTGACACATCATTGAATATAATGATACATTTCATAGTCTTCAAACAAGATACCTGAGATAACCTGGCTCCTTACAAGAAAAATCAGTGTTAGAAAACTTCAGCTATTCAGAACGTCTTCAGTACTTTGTGTGCTGTTTCTCATATGTTAATTAGAGCTTATTTCTCCCTGCACTAAAAGGCAATGTGTGACCTGGTCCAAATTGAAATGGAACATAGAACTAGGGAAATTAACATTAGATAGGGGAACCTAATACTAAAAAATATCAATAATAGAAAAAAATGTGGCATTACACAACACATTTATTTTAGCTTTATATAACATTCCATGGTTATGGAATAGGCTTCCCCTTGCCATCAGACGTCAAACATTACCTTCCTTCAGAAATAACAGTGATATGCAGGGGAGTAGTAAGTGTGAATATGGGGTTAAAATAGAATAGAATTGGCAACTTTACATTTTAACCTATGACTCTAGGCATACTTTCCTGGTCTTAGGCTTTTTAGCTTGCTTAGTATAAATAACAATTGTGCAGAAAAATATGGCTATTTTGTATCAGTCAGAGTTTCCCATAACTGTTAGTTTGAGGCACTTGAGCTCTGGATGTCGAACTCTGTTGTTTTGTTAGATTAGCTTCTTGCTGTGAAAAAGCAAGATTATTGACGTCACCAAAGTGGAATTTAGCCTGGCCCATGTGAACAAGGGACTCTTCTTCTTCCTCAGAACTTAAAGTGGAAGGAGAAGCGGGTGATAGCCTTAGTCTAATTTCAAAAGGAACAGGCCCCAATGAAGAGAGTTTAGAGGAATTGCTGAAGCATGAGCCTTCATTTGAAGTAATGAAAAATAATCTTGGACAAATATTTTGTAATTTGTAGATGCCACAGAAGAAACACTGGATGGCTGGGGAATTGACATTTAGTCCCTATATGGCCTATCCCAGTGTATTAAAATTGTCAGTGATAATAGCCATCTGTCCTACTAATGTTCACCTCTTGGGTGTCTCATCCACAATAGCCAGGAGTCACCCAGTAAAGGAAAAGAGAAACAGAGGAACTGTCCAGAATCAGAGCTGGAAAAAATCCAAATTCTTGTCTACACTAGATACATGAGGACCTATAGCCAGGCTGGGACATTTATTTTTTTAATTTTAGAGAGTTAGAACATTGAGTACCATCTTGATAACCATTGTATGAAATTAAGCAGCATACTGTACAGCCGATTCTTCTCCCGGAATCTCCTTTTAAGGTTATAAGGTGAAAGAGAGGAGTTGGTATAATGGTTAAAAATGTTTACCTCACAGACACAAAGTACAGAGTTTGATTCTCACATTTGAAAGGAAAGTTGGCTAGGCTTAAAATGGCCTACAAGAGCAGCTAGCATAGTACGTATGTATGAACCTATGAGAAAACAGAAAAATGACAGTGAGGACCTGTAGAGCAAACTGCCTATTTTTTCCAGTCCCCATTGCCCACTTCTGCAATGCAGTATCCATTGTTTTTAACATTCTAATTTTGTAACATGGAAACCCCCCTTCTTTTCTGTAGAACATTTTGATTAACTAGACACTAAATCTTAGCCATGAAACTCTAATTGAGAGAGAGAAGAAAATAAATAAGAGCAACAAGATCCTAATGCTTCAAAAAGGCCTGTCATTTCTTATAGGTTCATAGGTTCATAGGTAGGTACTAGGCTATTGGCCCTAGGGCCTATATAAGCCTAGCCAAACAGTACCCTGGCTTTTGCCAACCAAGAAAATTATTTTCCTGTGCCCCTGTCAAGCAGAGCCACAGAAGTGATCCCCGGGGTTAATAGGTTCATAGGTATAGACTAGGCTAATGACCACCAGGGACTTTATAAGCCTAGCTGTGAAACCCAACCCAATTGTGTCCTTGTGTATCATGAGAGTTTATTAGGAGAAGGTATGTTTGAAAATTTTTAGAGGTTATGTGGTGGGGGTATGTTAGTTTGAGCATTACTGTCTGCCTCTGTCTATCCGAGATATGGGGACCAGACTCAGAATGTATTTCCAATTTCCCATCTATTGGTCAAGGTTATGCTTAAATAGGGTTAGGGATGGACTCTGCTTCACATGGATGGGGAGTCTGTTCCAGAACATAGCGATCCTCTGAGACACAAATGCATCTCACCAACATGTCTTATTTATGTCACAAGCAAAATTTAAATTCTGTCTACCTTCTAGTGGTTCTGATGCTGTTCATTTTGCAGATGTGCAGAAGGTCCATCAGAGCTGGATCCGAGGATGGCTTGTATATCAAGCATAGACTTCCTCTCAGTAACCTGTAGAAGACAGAGTATAGAAAAAGAATTTCCACAGAAGCATCCAACAAATCCAACCAATAGCAGAATAATTTCATAAAATCACAATTATTTATTATTTATTAGGTTAGTGCTTTTGTAGTGTAGACACACTACTTCATCAGACCTAAAATGCAACTAAAAACTTCAGTAATATATAGTGAAGCTCATAAATCAACACCAATCACATCTCTATACTCATTAAACACATGATACATTTAAAAGAGCAGTGCATCATTACAAAAATCCTAAGATATTAAATGCACATATCATTGTATATAAATAAATACACATATCATCACATCTGCCTTGATATAAATTTATATGTTAAAAATATATATGCAACCAAAAAAACAAAAAAAAATCTTAAGGCATTTAATATTGTAAAAAAGTGTTTAAAATATCTATTTGAATAGTGGTCTGCATTTTAAAAAGGGTTTGAGGGATACCCTGTCATTTAACCCTCTTCCCTTGTCTGCCTTAGCGTAATAATCCACTTGCTTTCAGATATTTCTGTACAGTTTGCAATATCACCCCCTCTTTCATTCTCATGAACCCCCTTCAACAACCATAAACCTGAACGTATGCGACATATCAGTATTACAGACATGCTTTGCCAAAGCAATGGTACATTCACCTTTCTTAATTTTTAACAAATGTTCCTTAATCCTGAACCTCAGTTTTCTATTAGTTTTGCCGATATAAAAACATGAACAGGTGTTACAGATAGCTAAATAAACCACATTAAAACTGTTACAATCGGCTCTGACATTGAAGGTAAACTCCATACCAGAATCTGGATGTATAAACCGGTTACTGGTATCAATAAACCTACAGTGACACGGAAAAGTCCCTTTTCTAGCACTAATAATTTTCATTTTCTTATCATAACTCGGGCAACACAAGAACCTCTTCAGCGATTTCCTGTTTTTAAATAAGAAATTAGGTTTATCCCCCACAATATTTTGAATCTCAGGATTCTGGGTCAGAACAGCCCAATACTTTCTAATTGTGTCTGTAACCAAGTGCACATCACTCGAAAACTGAGTTAGTACTCATAAATAACTTTTCCCTTTTGCTCTCTTACTAACAATCACAGTCTTATGCGATGTTTCCTGTTCAGTGAAATACGGTCTACCAACATCCGCCCTCAGGCCAACTTTGTCGGTCATCTCCTGAGTCTTTGAATCTGTATAACCTCTCTCTAAAAGTCTATTTTGTAAATCAACTATTTCACCTCATCTTCAGCTGTCAGCCTATCAGTCAAATTGAGATGAATGATTTGATTAAGAATTTAGAACACGTTTTTCATGATTTGTTTTTTAGAAATGTTATTGATCTGAATTTATTCAATTATTTCAAAGTGTAGTAATCCTGAGATTTGAAATATTGTGGGGGATAAACCTAATTTCTTATTTAAAAACAAGAAATCACTAAAGAGGTTCCTGCTTTATCCAAGTTATGATAATAATAGGTGAATTTCCTATTTTCCATCCACTCATCAAGATTTTTCTTAAAGAGTGCTAATGAGGAACTCTACTTGACATAGATAGGTAGCTTGTTCCAGAGTATGGGAAGTCTCTGGGACAGGAATCTATCCCTCCAGCATGTTCTGTTTATTGTGGTGACAAGGTTTAGGTCCCTAGAGTGTGTATCTCAGAGGGATTGGGATTTCTTTAGGTGTAGCATGTCCAACAGCTCTGGGTTTGACATAGCTTTGTATGTTAGGCAGAGATCACCTCAGAGTAAGGCGAGATGCTGTGGAGTAAAGCTAGAGTTTTTTAAGACGGTCAGCGTAGGACATCTGTTTGAGTCCTGTAATCCTCTTTGTGAGGTACGTCTGTGGCCTTTCCAGCTGTTGCGGATGTCTTGTGAGGTACATTCCAAAAGGGGCGTTGTACTCTATAATGGGTCTAATGAGAGCTGAATAGAAGGGAACAATGACCTCTTTTTTTTTTCCTGGATAAGAACCCTTTCGTGATGAGATGTGCCACATAGAAGGATTTCCTGACTACTGTGGTGATGTGATTATCAAAGGAGAAACTACTGTCCACCTGAGTCCCAAGGTCTCTTATCACACCTTTGGTGTTAAGTGGACTGCTGTGTATGTGGTAGTTCATGGGTACAGAGTTTTTACCAAAGGAGATGACAATGCACTTTTTGGCATTGAGCTTGAGGTCATGACTCTGACAACAGGTATCTGTCTCAGTGAGGCCCTTCTGTAGGATGTCCACATTGTTTGGGGACTCGACTATGGCATCTTTTAAATGTATCATGTGTTTAATAAGTATAGAGAGCTTCACTATATATTACTGACATTTTTAGTTGCATTTTAGGTCTGATGAAGTGGTGCGTCTACATTACAGAAGTACTAGCATAATAAATAATTGTGATTTTATGAAATGATTCTGCCATTGGTTGGATTTGTTGGATGCCTCTGTGGAAATTCTGTTGCTTAGTTATTTCTGGCAGTTATTTATTTTATTTTATTTATTTCAGTTTGATTACCGGGGAAATCCACTGGGCCAAGAAGTATCCATTTTCAGTGGAGGCCCAGGGAGAAAAGCTCCAAAGGCAGTACAATCAAAGAATACAATGCATGAGATAAAATACAAAAGAGTGTCCACACTGCAAGTATACATAGTAATAACACTGTAAATGCAATTTTACAAATAGAATGTCCACATAGCAATAATACAAAGAAGAGCACTGCAAAAGCTAAGAAAAACAACAACATTTTTTTTTTGTACTAAAAATTTGCAGTCCTTTTATATTAGCAGTGGCTTGTTTGGTGTTAGAGTATAGAAATAGGGCTTTAAGGCAATCCGTATAGTACAATTTGTTTGTACCCTGGCTGGAGTTCTAGCTGCTACATGTGTCTGGCAAGGTACATGCTGAAGGGGGCATTATACTCAATGGTGGGACTGATAAAGGCCGAATAACATGGCACTGTGACTTCATTGGGCTTGGATGCCAGGCCCAAATTTATAAGTTGGGTGGCAGAAAACAATTTTCTTACTACCACATGTTGATCAAAGGCCAGATTGCTGTCTACATATGTCCCCAGATCCCTGACTACCAAGTCAACTCTTAGAGGTGTATTAATGATGGAGTAATTAGCCTGGGTGGCAGTTTTCCAAAAAGGAACTATAATGCATTTCTTGGCATTGAACTTTCATCTGTGACTTTGGCACCAGTCATTTGCCTGTGTAAGACCCTCTTGTAAAATGTTTTTGTCAATGGGGGAATTTATGATAGCTTCCAGTTTGCAGTCATCTGTGAATTGGGTCAGCCATAGGCCTATGACATTAACCTTTACCTTTAAGAAGTAGTTGCCAAATAGGAACAGTCCCAGCATGCAGCCCTGAGGTACCCCGGTGGTAACTGGTCTCTTAGTGGAGGTGGTCTCACCAATCTTGACTTCCTGGGTCCTGTCTGTGAGCTAGCTGGCTGACGAATAATTTTTTTGTTAAACTTAACACATTGTTCACAATTATCTGTAGGATTTAATCACCCTGAATGTAAGACACTGATAGTGAAAATATCCTTGATGAAAGAGACTCCAGCATGACTTGTTAGCACTTTTCTCCCAGATATCCTTAGAAATAGCAGAAAATCATACATAATATTTTTTATGTTAATAAAGATAAAAGGAAGGCTTGCACTTGATACTGCCAAAGACAGAGGCACAGAAGTGGCCAACAAATTAGATAGAAAAACTGAGTGGCTATTCACTTCAGAAAGAAAAACAATCTCACTGCATTGTATACCTGAATATGGTGGAGTATTTCTGAACAGCTGCGCTGAAACCATCCAGAAGTAATAACTTGCTTTGCATCTATTGTGGTCTAAGAGAAAGGATGTAAGATTTGGAGCTGGGTTTGTAACTAGAGTACCCCAACACTTATTTTCTGAGTTTCAGGGGTATTAAATTATATCTAATTTCACCTTCAGTAACAGTTTGAGCATTGCTATCCCTATAATTACATTTTATCTTTTGCTTGAATCTTCCTGGTTGTGTCTTGTATACATCTTCTTAGTGACAATTGTTTTTTTTCCCCTTCATGATCTGTGAAATTGTAACCATTCAGCCTTATGTAATATCATCAGCTGAATTTCATAGTTGTTTCTGACTAGTGTTATTCAAAGTAATTTTTTGTAGCACAAATCTTTATTGAGTTCCACCTTTCCGTTTTTATGTACTGTGCAATCCCCATGAGTAGTAAAGTCAGAATTATTGTTGTCAAGATACATACGGAATAGTTTACAATAGAAGGGTAATAATAAATCATAATGTAAGTTTCTGAGGAACATTGTTCAGTAAGATAATTAATCCTGCATATATTGCATTAACAAGACTGGCAAGCATATATTAGTGATATTAAACAGAAATATTTCAATTATTTAAAACTGTCATCATTGCTACACATAGTAATATGAGCCAGTTTCAGGAACAGTTTGTTTTCCATTTCAAGTAGATTCACCTTCTTATAGAAAGGAGAATGGATATGTATGATATCATTTTTAATTAAATGACTAATGTTGCCAGATGAAGAATTACTAAAAAAAAAACAGCATATAAGTTTTGTAAACCAAAACACACTGAGAAATCTATGGCTGTTGTACGTAATCAGCTTATTTTACAAGCAACTGAAACTTTGTGATTTATATTGGCCAATCTGATTGCAGTATACAGTTTGGAGTAAATAGCTCTGCTATGGAAACTCAATCCTGCTTTAAATCATGCTTTGCTAAATAGCACAGTCAGATTTTAATAATAGTAAACTGACATTATGCATGACAACATAATGAAAGTGTGCACTATATTCAAAAACAAATGAAAGACAATATTGTCAGTTAAAGGAAAATAAATCAGTTGTAAACAGTGCTGGGGTACTAACTAATGCTGAAGAATGAACGCACGTCAGCTCTCTTCTAATTTTCTGTTTCAAGGGGGCAATGCAAAACACGGAAGTCAAGACAAGAAAAAAATCAAATGCATTTTAATTTTTAAGTAGTACAGAAATCAGTTAGCATGCCATTATTTTAGATGTTGTATACAAGCAAATAGAGGTGAATATAGCCTACAGACTGTGTGATGGATAGCAGGCAGATACGCAGGATACCAGTTTCTATGAATACTTAAGGTCTTTGAAAAATAGTCTTTGAAGCACTGACAAACAAAGGGTTGACGTATGGGAATCAGTCTTAAAAATACTCTGCTTCATAGCAGCTCGGGACACGGGTGGCTGAAGACATTGAAATGAGATGCTTGTTTAAAATCTTAAAACACCAGAATGGGTTCAGCTGACTGGAAACCAATACTGACAAGTTGAGAAAAACAGCCAATATGAAGCAACAGCAACCAAAAGTAAATTATCTTAGTTTCTTAATATTAGCGACCCTGTAGCACAATAAACAATGTGTAAAGATGCTTTTGTCTTTTAAGACTGTCAGATAATGGAGTCATTTCCTCCCTTCATATTATAAAACCTTACAACACATCACGTGACTTAAACCATAACTGGATTTTAAAAAAACAGTAAATAAGAAATTCAGTAAAATACTTGTTACATAATATTAAAACTAACATAAAATGATAAATATTCACTCATATAGATATTATTTCATGTACATATCAAATGTATTATCAGTTATAAATTAACAATAAAATTACTTAATCCTTAAAAAGTTTTGAATAATTTTATAACACTTCACTAATACTAAATAGGTTGCATCTTTAAAACTGGAAAACGGTAGTAGTTAATACCCAGGGTGGGTTGAGGCGTCTAACCTCAATTTTCACATCAGTTTTCTTCTTTCTAAAACAATCTCCCATTGACCCCCCCCCCCCCCCCCGGATCTTTAGCAACCTTTCGATAATAGCAAACATGAACTTTTTAAAAGTAGAGCAAGTTAAAGTGTGCTTATATAATGCATTGTTTGTGTCCTTCTTAAGAATAGTATAATAATGCTGATAAATCCTTTTGTGTAAAGGCCTTTCTGTCTTTCCTATATAAAATGCTTGATATTCTGAACAGGTAGCTAAATAAACTATTCATTTTGTGCCTCAATACCCTGTAACTAGATTTATGTTAATTTTCTAATGTCACCACTGTACCAGTTTTGATAAAGGAACAACAGCCACAAGGAGTTGTACCTTTCAAAGGTACTGCAGACTTTCTCAAGACTCCCACCTTTATCCTCTCAAAATATATTTTTTAAACTGTTCTCATTTTTAAGCACATATTTTGGATCAGGACCCAATACCTGATGTTTAGAACCCGCATAATCTGTTTTCTAATGCATTCAATCTCATAACAAAAAGGGAAAGCTATTTGTAATACTTCAGATGAATCAGTCAGAAAGAAATCAGCAGTGTGATACTTTTTATTGCATCAACCAGCAAGTTGCCAGCAAAAAAAAAAAAAAAAACAAACAAAAACTGCTTCAGCTGTACCTTAGGAGAAAGGAGATGCAGATCTCTAGCTGAATAAGTTATATGTAAACTGGTTATTATATATAGATAGATATAAATATAGATATAGATTAGTGCAGGACCAATTTACCAAAAAATGTAAAAATAAAAGTGATATGCAGAACTATGGCAGAAATGAAATGGTATGGGTATGTATATACTGTATTACACACACACACACACACACACACACACACACACACACACACACACACACACACACACACACACACACACACACACACACACACACACACACACACACACACACACACACACACACACACACACACACACACACACACACACAAACAAATGTATATATGTATATGGGTATGTGTGGGTGCTGAAATGCTGAAGTATCAGCCTGCCAAGCAGGTGCAAAACGTTTTTTTTAAATGGAAGGTGTGGCATTCCATGAATCATCAGTCTATGCGTTGTGCAGATGGTATCATAGCTCATATACCAGCACAGTACCCAGGAGCCATGTATGATGCACATGTGTGGTGAATGCATGTGCTACTCAGATTTGTTTTCTGTAATGTGTGCTTACCTAGTTATATGAATGTGTCAAGGACCAATGCTGAGGCAATATGTGACTATGTAATGTAAATTTGTTTAGACTTACTAGTGACTGTGGCTACTGTCTTGAGACGTGAATGACAATATCTATGACAAATGCATGTAATGCAGTGGAGGAAGCCTGTGATGGAGCATGGAAGCAGATACAGATGGTTATAAAGAGCATGTTATATTTGTAAAGTCCCAGTTCTGATGTTTGGAAATACTTGAGGAGGCCTTCAAATACACATGCAATAAAATATCACAGATGGTCACCATGTGTCACTTACTGCTGAGTATAACAACTACTAAGTATGGTGGCATGGACAGAGACTCTGGCAGTGAAATTCCTATGCTGTAGCTGTGAACCTCTTATCACATTTGTGTTGGGCACACTGTGATTAGATCATGGTGAAATCCCACTGCTGCAATGGTGAACCTCCTATCACACTTATGCAGGCATTCCATGATCAGATTGTGGTGAAGTCCCACTGTTGTAGTCATGAACTTCCTATAACACTTGTGTCAGGCATTGTATGATCATATCATGGTGAAATTCCACTGTTATAGTCATGACCTCCTGTCACACTTGTGTCAGGCAGTGTATGACCACATCATGGTGAAATCCCACTGTTGTAGTCATGAACCTCCTATATAACACTTGTGTCAGGCATTGTATGACCACATCATGGTGAAATCCCACTGCTATAGTCATGACCTCCTGTCACACTTGTGTCAGGCAGTGTATGACCACATCATGGTGAAATCCCACTGTTGTAGTCATGAACCTCCTATATAACACTTGTGTCAGGCATTGTATGACCACATCATGGTGAAATCCCACTGTTGTAGTCATGAACCTCCTATAACACTTGTGCCAGGCATTGTATGACCACATCATGGTGAAATCCCACTGCTGTAGTCATGAACCTCCTATAACACTTGTGTCAGGCATTGTATGACCACATCATGGTGAAATCCCACTTCTGTAGTCATGAACCTCCTATCACACTTATGTCAGGCATTATGTGACTAGATCATGTCTTGAACAACACAAGCCAAGGTTGATAACTGACATTTCTTGGATGTGTTGTCATGTGAAATGTTCTGCATGCCCAGCATCATTTTCTGACAGTGGCATTCTGCATTCTTTTGAATAAGTTGCACCAGGTCTACATAGCATGTTTTGGTCTCATCACACATGGTTGCAAGTATGTGAAACAGTGTTGGAAGCACCACAGTTGTCTGCATAACATATTTTCTGCCTGGGAAAGTGCCTATGGCACTGGATCAACACATGTATATCTGAAGGCAGCAGAAAACCTATCACCAGCAACAGACTGTACAACAATGCATATGTGAAACAAATCAGACTTTGACCTTAAGACTAACTGAATGTGTAGAAAACTTCAGCACAATATGTATGCACTGAAACCCATGGAAGCTGCATTTTTACTTGTATAATTTTGCATAATAAATAAGTATTCTTAGACTATAGTAGTGCTCACAACTCTGATAGCACATTAGCCCATCTGTACACTATTTCTATTTTAAATGCAGCAATGTGTTTGGAATATCATGGGAATAATTCACTTAACAAATGTTAACATGTACTGAATATAGATACATACCACTCATGGGACTGATAGACTCTGTTCGCTCTATGTAGTGACAGTGCATGAGAAAACATGAAGACATTGTATATCTAGTGCAAACACTACAGTGTAAGTAGGTTGCTGAAGAGATATCCCACTGCACACCAATGCAATGCATAGCATGGAGCACACATGCAAATGTGCTAGCCAGCATGACGAAAAGAGTGGGGGCAAATTGCAGACAGCTTAGTTACCTACCACAGCTGTTTGCTATACTGGTGGCACATGATGCTCAGTATGATATTAGCCACAAATATGGTAGGAGAAAATTAGCTTCTGGGGCACTCATCATTATATACAGTAGATTTAAAGACATATTTTAGAGGAATGGAGAAAAATATTCTAGTACCAATGTACAAGAACAAAGCAGACATTCACATCTCTGGGCAATACAGATGTATCAAACTCATGTCACACTTCATGCAAATACTGGAGACAGTGACTAATAAATGAATATGCAGTGTAATAGAAAGTAAGATGGCTGAGGAGCAGTTTATATTTGGATCAGGACAAAGAACAATCTGTCCAGTGTATGTAGTGTTACGGATAGTGGAGGAGAAGCTGGAGATAAGGAACCAGCAGAAAGCATATAACCAGGTCCCAAAAATCAGGGCCATACCTCATCTCACACCCAGTGCCAATTGCTGAGCTGGCACCCCTTCAACTCTAAGTTGATGAGCAAAATAAAAAAGGTCTTTCCTCTGCTCTGGTACTCCTTAACTGTTTCCTACAGAGTGAAATGAAAGGTCTGATACTGATATTATGAGTCTCAACTCAAGAAAAGCACAGAGAAAAAAATGGACTTCTACTATGAAAAACTGTAGCAAACCACTTGCTACAAGTTATACCAAAAACAAAGCACTGAAAAAAATGCTTCACTTTAGTCCTGGTCACAACAGCAATATTTCCATACCAGCATTCAGAAATGCTGGGGTGGGAATGAATAAACTACCAAGAAATCAACATCTGTCAATTGCACCTCCTAACACCTTGTACCAAGGGCATCTGCCCCATCACCATCCAACTACTGTATGCTTTTTCAAAAAAAAAAAAAAAAACAGTTCATTTGGTTAATCCTTTAATAGTTTGAAGTCCCAGAAACACTGGATGAGTTAGTGCAGCCTATGAACAAAGACCCAGGGACACAAGTCTGAACTGTGTTCTGACTTACAGTGGGGCTTTTAATGTGACAAGTATGAACAGTGTTCTGACTTACAGTGGGGCTTTTAATGTGACAAGTATGAACAGTGTTCTGACTTACAGTGGGGCTTTTAATGTGACAAGTATGAACTGTGTTCTGACTTACAGTGGGGCTTTTAATGTGAGTGAGTGTGCATCAGGCTTCAGCTCTGAACTGACTTCTGTTCATATTGGAGATGGACTACATTAGTAAACAGATCAGAAGGGAAAATTATGCAGCATTATGGGCAGACTATTAACAAAAACATCAGAAAACAACAGGGGACTGGAATGCAAAACTGAAATCACATGGGATGAAAGTGAGTATAGACAATACAGTGGGCATGGCAGCAAATAAAATAGAAGATGAAAACTTTGATAGAAAGGAAATGGTGGAACAGGTTAACAGCTTCAAGTATCTAGGAAGTGTTGTTAAGGAGAGAATCAGAGGTACTGCAGCCAACTAGCACAGTGTCGGGGGTAGTGTACAAGGATGCCAAAGAAGCTGAAAAGTAAGGTATACAAAACAGATGTGCATCCAGTGTTTCCGTATGGCACAGAAACCCGGGCAATGAGGGCAGAAATAGCCGAAGAAGCTTGAGGTAATGAAGATGAAGTGCCTGAGCTGAGTAGTAAAATGTGAGACAAAGAAATGAGTGCAACAGGCAGAAGCCAAAGTAGCCTCCATTTATAGAGATGGCCAAGGAGAACAGATGATGGTGGTTTGGTCACATGTAGGAAAGTAGAAGATGAATGGGAAGAAAAGATTTAGAAGAGATAGGAAGGTGGCAAACAGAGATGAGGACATCTTGCCAGGAGATGGAAGGATTGCATGAGGAAAGACATGCAACAGACAAGAGTGACTGTCAAAGAAGGTAGGAGAGTTGCTCTGAATTGAGAGAGGTGGCAACATTTGACACAACTCTCTGACCCCATGTAGAAATGGGTGAAAGGAGGGTTGATGATGATGATGATGATGATGATGATGATGATGATGATGATGATAATGATAGCCACCGTGACAGGAGGCAGTGCAAGTGCACTGGTAATGCAGTGGCTCTAATGTAGTCATCAGTGCCACAGTGGCAGCATGTAATGTACAGAGCAGCCGCTATGCACTCAGGCTCACCTAGACATCCATTATAATTACAGCCCATTAAAGACATCCACAGTCCTGGTGACTGACTCAAAGAAGTCAACCAGGTTGAGAGCAGGTATGATCTTCTCTTCACAAAACCAAACATGTTGCAGGCAAGACACAGTCAAGGATAGTAGAAATAGCGTACAGTCGTTTATTATCCGCTTTCGTCCACAGACTTCATCAGATAAAATACATCTCTAAAAACAAGGTATATAAACACACAGCAAAACTCATCAGATAATCATTAACCAATTAACGTAATTGATAATTAGAAAACTAAACAGACAGTGTTCAAGAAAAAAATGAAATAATGTCTGCTTAAAGAAAATGCTAGAGTTTCATGACAATCATTCGGTTACTGTTCCTACTGTTAAAAAAGGAATGAATATTTGCCAGCAATGCAACATGTGTCGTTACATTTCTGTAGGTCCTTACATTAGTATTGAAACATATCCTAAAACTATAGCAGTGCCATCTTTTGCTAATTGTAATTCAAAAGGTGTTGTATACATTAGTTTATGCTCTGGTTGTTCTGCTTTTTATGTAGGGATGACGACTAGGCATCTCAAACTACGTATTAGGGAACATCTTTATGCCATCCGTCAGAAAGACGCTACTAATGCCTTGTATAGGCATTCAGTTAGTTGTTCTGGTTTTAAGAAATTTGTGTTTTCAGTTTTAGAAATTGTATACCCTGATCTCAGAGGGGGCAATTTTTAAAAATTATATTGAACAACGTGAGACTTTGTGGCAAATCAAACTGAAATCTGATACACCACCGGGTTTGAATGACACAGTCAACGTTAAATGTTTTTTAAAATATAGAGGTTTATCAGTTAATAAAAATGCAGACATTATTTCATTTTTTTCTTGAACACTGTCTGTTTAAATAGTTTTCTAATTATCAATTACGTTAATTGGTTAATGATTATCTGATGAGTTTTGCTGTGTGTTTATATACCTTGTTTTTAGAGATGTATTTTATCTGATGAAGTCTGTGGACGAAAGCGGATAATAAACGACTGTACGCTATTTCTACTATGCTTGACTGTGGTTTGTTTTTGGATTATTCTCTTTTTTTGGTTTTGGATATGTTGCAGGCAAGGTTTAGGTCCCTGGATTGGGTGTTCCTGGTGCTATTATGAATCCTTCCTAATTGATTCTCCGGCTGACACGGACATCCTCCAAAAGGGCCTTACTGAGACAGACACCTGGTGTCAAAGTCATGGCCTCAAGCTAAATGCCAAAAAATGCATAGTCATCCCATTTAGGCAAAACAAAACACCCACGAATTACCACATAGGTGGCAGCCCCCTTAATACAGAAGAGGTAATAAGAGATCTGGGGACCCAGGTGGATAGTAGTCTCTCCTTTGACAGTCATATTGCCAAAGTAGTTAGGAAATCCTTCTATGTGGCCCATCTAATTATGAAAGGGTTCTCATCTAGAAATAAAGAGGTTATAGTGCCCCTCTACTCATCACTCACTAGACCCATCGTGGAGTACAATGCCCCATTTGGGATGTACCTCACAAGACACTTCCAACAGCTGGAAAGACCACAAAAGTACCTCACCAAGAGGATTACTGGTCTCAAACATATGTCCTATGCAGCCCGACTGAAAAAACTCCGGCTGTACTCAGTGGCATATCGCTTACTCAGAGGTGATATCTGCCTGCCTTACAAAGCCATGTCCAACTCAGAACTGATGGACATGCTCCACCTAAAGAAATCCAAGTCACTGCAAGCCACGCGCTCTAGTGAGCTAAACCTCACCACAACAATAAATAGAACATGCTGGAGGGATAGATTCCTGTCACAGTGACTCCCCATGCTTTGGAACAAAATTCCAAATTACATCAGTCAGAGCCCCTCACTAACACTCTTCAAGAGAAACCTTGACGAGTGGATGGGTAACAGAAAATACACCCCTGGGATCACTTCATTGGCTCTGCTTGACAAAGGATTAGTTAATTAATCAATGGGGTGGCGAAAGCCGACATACTCTGGCTAGGCTTATAAATGCCCTTGGGCAGATAGCCTAGTATCTACCTACCTATGAACCTATAAAGATGTGTACAAAATAACACACCCACACAGCCTTGCAGCCAATAAACAAGTGCTTGCAACTTGGGCCCAGCAGTGAGCATGCACCAGCAGTAAACAAGTGTAGGCCATATATCCTTTAGTGTAGCCCAACAGGGGGCAGTGCTGAGCAGCATGGTGATGTCAATTACAAAGTATTAAGCTATGATGAGGTGCATATTAGGGCTGGGATACAGTCATCTGTGGATGAGGGACAACAAGGCAGATATGAATTGTGTTCCCAACAGTAACACACACACGCCCAGTTTACATTATATAAACTGTGCAGCAGGAAGGAATAATATGAAAAATTGTCAGTTCTTCAGCAGTTCTGCCTGTAGCCATTGTCAACACAGATGAGTTTTTACAGTACAGCATTATGTGATGTCCTTGCCATTGTCAGTAATTCAGCCTTAGAGTCAACAGAGAACACTGCTGAGTTCCTTTGATATGTGTGTCATAAAAGACTTACAGAAGAACTGGTAACACTGACCTCTATTGTACAGGCATTTTTCTTTTCTTAATTGTTTAGATCATGTTGCTTATGGACATTGCATATTTTTACATATTAGGGGTCAGGCACATATACATACATATATACAAATATTTCAAGCATGGGCATTAATGCTTTTCTAACCTGCCAATATACCAAAACACTTATTCCCAAAATAAGTGTCCAGGCTGTTCTAAAATATATCTAAACTAGTACTTGTTTTAATGTAATTTGGTAGTCTGTTCCATGCCTCAGCCTCTCACTCAAAGAAACAATTAGTACACTTCTCACTGCTATAGAATCCTCTAGATAGACTGATGATTCTCTAGTACTGTTTGTTAACCCCAGACATTCCCAGAGACAGTTGTCTCTAAATGCCCTATATACCTGAACAAGATCTCATAATAGATATCTATAAGACACTGTAAAAGTTCAGATATTTTAGTCTTTCATAATATGGATGTCACTGGGACAACTTATCAACCCCCTTTGTGGAGACAAACTGTTTTGCATAAAATGTTGTAAATATATCTATAATCTGTTGTGGCTAAGAATAAATTTAGAATCTACACACTGTTTACAATTTGTATGTCTTTAATCCTTCCACATCTTATTTATCTATAAAAAAAGGTTTACTATTATTCTCAATATCTTTATATAAATTTTCTTCAAATCTTTCTTGATTTTGTCTCATACTATGCTTAATTTGTTTGTCCAACTTATTTATTTCAGTTTTCAAAGTTGTAGATGGACCTCTCTTCAGTTTCTTATATTTTTTGTCTCTCACTTATCAGGTATCTTGTTCTTATGGAAATATATCCCCCTGATGTTGTATGCCTAGATCCTGATGTTAAACATTTTTTTGATTTTTTTCACTCAAATAACTTCTATTTCAAAACTTTCCACATTCCATCTGCAGTTTTTCCACTAAACACATCACTCCAGTTAGTTTACATAGTGACAGCTTTGCTTCCATATAATCTGTAATTAATCATCTGTACATGGGTTTAGATTTCAATTTGGTAGAATTATCTAGCAACAAATTAAACTTTCTAACCCTGTGATCACTGCACATCAATGGTGGTAAAACTTGACATGAAGTAACAGTAATTCCTTTAGGAACACAAACAATGTCTAGTATGTTCCGTTCCCTGGTGGCTTTTTTTTTACAATCTGAAGCAATTGTTGTTCCTGAACATATGCTGTGAATAATATCTTTACCAATGTTGTTGAATCAATATTATTCCAGTCTGTTTCTGGCAAATTTAAGTCCCCAGCTAATATTATCCTTCTCTTTTGTGTTTCATGCAAGAAATGTATGAATTTCTCTAGGTCATCAGTGCTTAACTCTGGTGGTCTATGCACTCTAACAATTGTTATATGTTCCAGGGTTGTCTTTATTGTCACAGTTACACAGTCTACAGTATTGGTGTTATCATTGAACATGTAATAATCACAGGTCTCATAAAGTACAGTTGTGTAAATTCTTACCATAACAGTAGATGTCCTTCCCTTCACTGTTGCAGTATTCATTACAATTGGTATTCCCTGCCTAGGGCAGCCTGACATCCAACCAGTATACTAAAGACTTAGGTTGTTTTAAGGTACGCTGTACATCACACGTATGCTCCTTGTGTAGCATAGGGCATAAAGGTGATGTCTAGACGTACCATAATCAGAACTGAAATCCCCAGTAGGAACACCAGTCCAAGGAAAACCAAGAGGTAACCAGTACATCCAGAAGAGAAATGTATCGGGGGAGGAGGGAGAGAGTGAATACTGCAACAGTGAGGGAAAGAGCATCTAATGTTACCATAAGATTCGACACATCATTATTCATTGCAACTAGAAGAGTGCCAAAGGTCAAGAAGGAACTCAGGAGGAGGAAGAACCAGCAGAAGCCTCTAGGAAGCCATGGAGGATGGCCCTGGCAAAACCAGCTCTAGCTCTGGAGATTCCATTCAACTTGTAGTGCTTGGTAAATGTTTGCACAGAAGTCCATGCAGCTGCCTCAAGAATACAGTAAATATCCAAATGCTTGAAAAAAGCACCAGAAGAAGCCACAGCTCTAGTAGAGTGAACCTTAACAGAAGAAGGAAGACTCTTACAATGAAAAGAATAGCAAAAAGAAATAGCTTTTGAAATCGAAGAAGAAATAATCTCCTAATAACAGAATAACAGCTAATCCCAAGGACCTGGGATGAAATGAAACAAAGAGCTGATCAGATTTCCTAATAATCTTAGTCTTATCCAAATAAAATCTGAGTTGTCTATGTACATCGAATGTGTGAAGCACCTTCTCACTAGCAAATTGTTGAGAAGAGAAAAAAGTGGGCAAATGAATAGACTGATTAAGGGATGACTCATTCACCACCTCAGGCATAAAAGAAGGATTAGTACACAAGGATACCCTCTCCTTATGAAACACCAAAAAAGGAGTAACAGCCATAAGGGCTTGTAGCTCGGACACCCGTCTGGCAGAAGTAGCCAACAAAAGAACAGTTTTCCAAGAGCATTGTTGCAAGGAAGCTGAAGCAGCAGGCTCAAAAGGAGCCTGAGTCATTTTTCCAAAGCAAAATTAAGATTCCAGGGTGGAGGAACAGGCTTCCTGGGAGGCCTAATATGAAGGACACCTTTAAGGAATTGCTTAGCTTCAAATGTAGAAGGTAAAGGAGGAGATAAAGGCACACAAGCAGAGACAGATGATAAATGGGCCTTAACAGAAGAATAAGCCAACCCAGCACTGAGCAATTCACACAAATAAGAAAGAACCAAAGGAACATCCACAGAAAGTGGATCCAGGCTACAAGAGAGACACCAAAGAGAAAACATCTTCCATTTGGGCAAGTAAGATTTCCTAGTACTGGGTTTCCTGGCATCCTGCAGAACCCTAACCATGTCCTCAGAAAAAGGTGTCTGTGTGGAATCAAAATCCTATCACCCACAGAGTCAGTTGAAGAGTGGACAGGATGGGATGCATGAGACATCCCTTGTCTTGTGTGAGTAGGTCCACCCTGTGAGGTAACTTGTGATGACCACTCTTGGCTAAATGCAGAAGAAGAGGGAACAAATGCTGTCTTGGCCATAAGGGAGTCACCAGCAAGATTGTTGTATTTTGAACAGGACTTTTGGAATGAGGGGAACGGGGAATATAAAGAAACATCCCCTTTCAAGAAAAAAGAGAGGGCATCCACCTTCCACACCAGAGGACCTGGGACTTTGGCATAAAATAGAGGAAGTTGTCTGTTCAGAGGGAAAGCAAAAAGGTCTACTTGAAGAGTACCCAACTGGTAGACAATGTCCAGAAATACATCCCTGTGAGGCATCTATTCATGGGATTGAGTTAAGAACCTGTTTAGAGGGTCTGTCACAATGCTTTGACCTGAGGGAATGTAAACTGCCTGAAGAGTCACTTGATACTGGACAGGAAGATCCCACACCAGGAGTGTCAGCCAGCAAGAAGATAAGATCTTGCCCCCCCCCGCCCCGTTTGCTTACTTTCCATGCCACTGTGGTGTTGTCTATAAGCACCTTGAAAAGTCCAGGGGAGAAAAGTGGATGAAAAGCCTGAAGAGCCAGCAGAACGGCTCTCATCTCTTTGCCACTGATGTGCTCCTTCTGTTGAAGAAGTGACCACACACCTGCACCTTTAGGGAGCCAAAAGCTGCTCCCCATTTCAGGTCTGAAGCATCTGTGAACAGCTCCTGAGTGGGAAGAGGGGGATGAAAAGGGAGCTCTGGATTTAGAGACAACTGCTGGATCCACCAGTGAAGTTCCTTCTTGAGACAAGGTAGAAGATGCGCATGTTGAAGCCAAACTGACTTCAGGAACCAATGAAAGTGACTCGTGAAATCTGGCCAGAGGAAGCATAGGGATGGTGGATGCCATTAATCCCAGAGCTCTCAGAAACTCCCTGGCTGTAATGGAGGCCAGATGAAGAAGAATTTGAAAGAAGGAAATGAGAGTTAAGGCCTTGGGACGAGGCAGGGATGCCAACATAGGCACCATTTGAATCCTGCAATCCAGAAAAACATGGTCCTGAGAAGGAGTCAGAGGAGACTTTTTGAAGTTTTTTGTAAATTCCAAGCTCTGAAGAAGAGAGATGGCAAAATGGAGATTTCTGGAGAGGATGCCTGAAACAGCAGTTTGTCCAAGTAGGGAAATACTTGGATCCCCTGAAGCCTACAAAAAGCAATCACAGGAGCGAGGAATTTGATGAATACTCTTGAGGCAGTAAAAAGGCCAAAGGGCAAAGCAGAGAACTTAAAATGCCAGGAAGCAACAGAGAAACACAAAACTACCTGAAAAGGGGATGGATCGGAATATGGAGATAAGAATCCTTGAAATCCAGAGACACCATATAAGCCTGAGGAAGCAAAACAAAGAACAGAGTCTGAAGGGACAATGTTCAAAAAGTGGACACCTTTAGAAAAGTGTTTAGATGAGATATGTCTAGACTAGGTCTCCAAGTACCCTCTTTTCTGGGTACTTGAAACATCCTGGAGTAAAACCCCTTCCCCTTCGGGACACAGCTACCTCCTGAATAGTACCCTGAGTCATAAGGTCTCGAAGCACCTCTGGGAAAAAGGGGAGTTTTTCCTGAGGAGGCTGAGGAATGGACATAAAAGGGGGGAAGGGATTTCCACACCATGAAATCCCTCTGGCAAACAATGGACAGAACCCAGGAATCATGAGTAATCTGTAGCCAAAGAGGAAGAGAGGGAGAATCAGAGGTGAACAGAAAGTGGAATGTGGCTGGGAAGAATCAGATAGTCAGACAGCACCTGGTTTATCTGGAAAGGAAGACTAGTGAGTCCCTGAAGTCTGAGTAGCCTTAGCAGGAGGATCCCACTTGCCACCTTTTTTACTCTTCGGAAGAGGGCAAGATTACCTGTGAGCAAAGGCTGGCTTATTGGGGTAGTTTCTCTGAAATTTAGGAACAGGAGAAACAAACACATGTTTGAGTTCCTGTAAAGCCTTTCCCTTATCTTGAAGAGACTTAAACAAATCAGCAGCAGCTTCCCCAAACAAGTGTTTATTATAAACAGGGTCATCCATCAACTTAGCCTTGATATCATCAGGCAATGGTTGAAGCTGAAGCCAAGAATACCTCCTCATAACTGACTCAAAAGCAACAGCCCTAGAAGAAGCATCTGTTGCATCATAACTACACTTGATGGAATGATGAGCTGCCTTGGAGGAGGTCCCTAACAGGGAAAGAGCAGACGTTTTAACCTCAGAGTCTGATGGATCAGATATAACCTGACATGTCTGGTATAGGAAAGCCAACACATACCTAGATATAGGGGTCTGATGTTTAATAATCCCTAAAAGCCAAGGTAGCCTATGTGTACCTAGCTTTTCCATAGTTCTGCAGTCTTTATCACAAGGCTGTCATTTGGGTGAAGGAAACAACTGAGAGGGCTTGTCAGAGGCTACAGAGACCACTGAGGGTTTAGCAGCAGGACACTTATACAAAATGTTACGGTCCTCATACACCCTATAGAACCTATTAAGTTTCTTGGGAGCAGGGGGCTGAGAATCAGGAGGTTTAGAGGCATTGGAAAATGCATCCAACAAAGCAGCCAAAAACAGGAGGAACAGCGGAAGGTTTAGGAGATTCCATGTGCAGCAATTCATAGTACCTCTTATGGATCTCAGAGACCTGAGCACAATCCCATTTAAAAAAACTCCATCATCCTGGTGATTGTGTCCTCAAAAGAAATATCTTTAAAGGGAGTATCAGGACTGGTAGATTCCTCTTCCTCTGACCCACAGTCCAAAGGAGAAGGAATTTGAGAAGAATAAGCATGGGATTCCTTATTCAAATCCAGCTCCTCCTCAGAGGAATCCTGTTCCCTGGGTCTTTTAAGGGGAGTAGAGGACCAAGGAGAAGCTGGAACAGAAACATCCTAAGGAGGTTTTAAAGCCATCAAAGCATTAAACAACCCCAGAGTGAAATTCTACCATTCACTCTGTGAGTCCTTAGCAGCTGAAGTAATATGTTTAGTTTTATACTTTTTCTTTAAGGGGACGTCCGGCCTTATGAAATATAGAAGGCTTTGACCCTGGATCGCATTCAATAATAGTAGTAGGGACTTCTTCCCTGACTAAAACCTGAGGAACACCCCTAGACCCCTTGGAAACAATCAGCAGTGGTTCCCCCTGAACGTCCAAAACAGACATCTGCAAAGCCTCATCAGACGTGCCTAAAGCCAGATCCCTGCCAGCCTCCAGCCCTGTCGTGGCAGAGGAATCTGACAACAAAGCTGGGTGAACCTCTGGGAATCCCTCACCTCAGGAGAAAAGTACTACAGAGGCTAGATAGATGAACATTCCAGCCTAGGCTTCCTAGCCTTCTTCTTCCCTGACGGCTGTCCCTTGAGGTGGGAAGTTCCCTCTATAGTATCTTTAGCAAGAAATTTAAGTCACTGATTCTCCAGATGCAGCACCAAAGAAGAAAGCCTACTACACAGAGTTTTTGGTACAAAAGCCTGACAGACAGAACAGGATGTATGGTCATGCGAGGTGCCAAGGCAAAACAAAACTGTTTGTGGTGGCCTTTATGGGGAATCTGTCTCCCACACTGGCAATTACCCTTCCTGGATGACATAAAGCCCCAAAAGCAACTAAAATGACAAGTAAAAAAGAAACCCCATTGGAGCACTTATCTGCAACAGCTCGGAAACCAGCAATGGAATGTAGGTGTTAAGACCGATGATCAAGAGATGGCATTCAGACTGGCAGCAAAGAAGTTCTTAAAATGGTATGTCCGGACATCACCTTTATGCCCTATGCTAAGCGAGGAATATACGTGTGACATGTGGCATACCTTAAAGCAACCTAAGGATTTGGTATACTGGCCAGCTGTCATGCTGCCCTAGGCAGGGAGTCCCAACTGAAAAGAATCCTGCAACAGTGATATGGAAAGACATCTAGGATGGTGCAGTGGTGCAGTAGTAGCATTGTTGCCTCACAGCAAGAGGTTCTCTGGTTCCATTCTTGGCTGGAGTGCCTTCTGCATGGAGTCTGCATGTTCTCCCTTTGTTCGTGTGAGTTTTTTTCCGGGAACTCCGGTTTCCTCCCACATTACAAAGACATGAATCCGGAGTGTTTCTCCCCAGGCTTCCACTGAAAATTGGCTTCATTCCAAGTCTGAACTTCCTGGTAAACAAATGTTAAATAAAAAAATAAATATAAATAATCTCTATCATAACACCTCCACTTGATTTTTTGTTAGAATGTCTGTTACGGTAAAAACATTTATATTCTGACAGAACTGGTTTCCAATCAATGTTCTTTAACCATGTTTCACAAACAATAACATCAGTCTTGTGGAAACATAGCAAATTTTCCAATTAAAAAAAAAAAACTTTATTATCAATGTCCCTAGCATTAACAACCATCAGAGATGCATCAAATGTTGCTATGTGCGAATTGTTAAATTTTCGACTTGGCAAAAATCCTGCCTAGTGTTTGTCAAATATTGCAAAGTATCTGCTGCAAAAATTATCTTCCTGATCTAAAGAAATGCATGGCATCCTGTCTCAATATGTGTGCCCAAAATTAGGTATGGATGCTCTACACATTTACATTTTTTGAAACAGGACATTTTTCCATGTAGGTATTTACCCCCCAAAAAATATTTTCATTCATGGTGACCTATCCTTTCTATATGTGATTTGTGAAAAAATACATCCTAACATCAGCACAAGCTATACTAAGAGGGCTCTAAGTGCCCTACTAACAGTCAGAGAGTCTTTGCGGATAAGATAATTTGTACCGACATGTATGAAGACAGATCCATACTTCCTTACTAAGGCATTCCAAGGCTTGTCTCACATCTTCTATTTTTACTCCTGGCAAGCATAACACTATTCGATGTTCATTATTTTCTCTGCAAATTCTCTGCAAATATAAATATTAGTTCCTCTAATAACTGAATCCCAATTACAAGAATACCATTTCTGACCAGATCTGAAGAATCTTCAACTTCTAATACAGTAATATCTGCTCTATCAATTGCTACAAAGGAATGATCTTCATCACCATTAATCTTATGAATCCCGTTGTTTTCATTGTGTATTAAATTTGCAAGTGTACAATTCTCATCTAGCTGGTATTGTAAATCCACAGCTTGAGCCATGTTGTCAGCATCTGTCTTTCTCTTCTTTTTCTTACAGTAATGTTCTTCGATCCTTCCACATTCATTTCTGATTTCTTCCTTTTCACCTGCCCCTTGCCTCTTTTTTCTACCTTCTCTTTTGGAAAAATTATGCCTTTTTCTGTAGACTGAAGGATTTCTGATAGAGAAATATTATCATTCCCTCTAATTTGTGTGTTACATAACGAAGCAGTGTCCATTTTAGGATGCATTCTCTTTACTTGACAGACATTCATCAGTTTCTTTTTCTTCCTTGTTATTTGTTGTGAACTTCTTCCTTACTTTATTTTTTGTTTCCTTCTAAACACTCAGAATCCTCAGATTGCTGATGACGTGCATCCAGAATTCCAAAGTTGTCAGGGGAATCGTTTTGTTTCATAGGTGTTGAATGATCTTTACAGACAATAGACAAATCATTTCCTAAAAGTGTTCTATTTGTTCTTTGCCTAACATTTATCTCACCAGTCCAGTCATTAATATATGCAATAACAGTTCTCCAAGTCGTGTCAATTGCACAAGTGCAATCATCATCAGTAATTCTAGATTTAATTCTAATAATGATAAGAAAATCATCCAACTTTTTACATAAGGAACACAGATCACCAGTGTTATCAGGGGTTACATTTAAATATGCATAGCATTTATCACACTGTACAAGATATTTGTGCTTTAACAAATCATTAATTGCATGCTCATTTATGGAATCCATATTCAGCTTCAAGTGAAGAAAATTATAAAAGAAAAGAATAATCAAAATCAGTAATCACAGAATTCAAAGAGAACTTAAATCAAATTCTATGAGAAAAATCGCATGAGCAATATACAACGAAATACTAAAGTAAGTACAGTAACGTTGTTATAATGACCATGCAATATACAACAAAATACTAAAGTAAGTACAGTAAAGTTGTTGTAATGACCATGCAATATACAACAAAATACTAAAGTAAGTACAGTAAAGTTGTTATAATGACCATGCAGTATACAACAAAATACTAAAGTAAGTACAGTAAAGTTGTTATAATGACCATGCAATATACAACAAAATACTAAAGTAAGTACAGTAAAGTTGTTATAATGACCATGCAATATACAACAAAATACTAATGTAAGTACAGTAGAGTTGTTATAATGACCATGCAATATACAACAAAATACTAAAGTAAGTACAGTAAAGTTGTTATAATGACCATGCAATATACAACAAAATACTAAAGTAAGTACAGTAAAATTGTTATAATGACCATACAATATACAACAAAATACTAAAGTAAGTACAGTAACGTTGTTATAATGACCATGCAATATACAACAAAATACTAAAGTAAGTACAGTAACACTGTTATAATGACCATACAATATACAACAAAATACTAAAGTAAGTACAGTAAAATTGTTATAATGACCATGCAATATACAACGAAATACTAAAGTAAGTACAGTAACATTGTTATAATGACCATACAATATACAACGAAATACTAAAGTAAGTACAGTAACATTTTTATAATGACCATGCAATATACAACAAAATACTAAAGTAAGTACAGTAAAGTTGTTATAATGACCATGCAATATACAACGAAATACTAAAGTACAGTAAAGTTGTTATAATGACCATGCAATATACAATGAAATACTAAAGTAAGTACAGTAAAATTGTTATAATGACCATACAATATACAACTAAATACTAAAGTAAGTACAGTAAAGTTGTTATAATGACCATGCAATATACAACGAAATACTAAAGTAAGTACAGTAAAGTTGTTATAATGACCATACAATATACAACTAAATACTAAAGTAAGTACAGTAAAGTTGTTATAATGACCATGCAAGTTCTGAAAGTCAGACAGAAGCTCACTATTGCTTGCAGTCACACTTATTTTTAACAGCAAAGATCAATAAATTGCAAACCAAGACAGGGTTGTTTAGGTAAGCTCTGGATTGTCCTCTCTGTGGTCTGTGTGAATTTATAGATGACTAGGCCCCTTGGGATGGCTAGAGCCTGCCTGTCAAAAACTTATCCCTTTCTAACAACCGACACTGAAAATTAAAGGTAAAACAACAAAGTAAATCAAAGTAAATCTTCATGTCTACAAGCTATCCCTTCATTACCACAAACAGTGAAAAACAGTGGTAAAGAAATATATACGTCTAACACCTGATACACTTGTAATAGGTGACTCTATCGTCAGGCACACTGATGTCCCGCTCACCAGGCTGAACAAGGAGAAGGTCACGTTGAGCTGCCTGTTGGGCGCTAGGATCCGCCACATAACACAAGCACTCAGGTCACTCCAAGACAAGTACAAATATGACTCAGTCATTGTCCATGCTGGTGTGAATGACCTGAGATGTACCTCCCTGAACTACATGAAAAGAGACATAGAGGAAGGAGCTCTCTGAGCATGTAGCCCAGGCCGGTATGACCCTGACCTTGAGTAGCATCTTACCCTTACCAAGAATGATGCCACAATATGAAGACAAGATGATCAATTTCAACAATTGGCTTAAGTATTGGTGTCATTGAAAGGGGATCCAATGCCTGTCAGCCTGGGATGACATGCTCGACAAGCCATGATGCTTCGCTAGGGACAGCTTGCACCTGTCACCCCTGGGCTTTTGGATATTGGCAAAGGCTCTTGCTACCCCCATAGTGCCTTTTTTAGGCAAGGCTCAAAAGACAAACCCACCTCCATAGGTACCACAAGGGATAAGAAACTAAGAGTAATGCTACTCAATGCCAGAAGTCTAAACCTCAAGATGCACGCACTCACAACTCTCCTTAGCATGGAGAACATCGATATCTGTGCAGTAACAGAAACCTGGTTCAAGGCTCCCGAGAGCACCCCAGCACTACCAGGTTATACCTCATACCATGCTTTTCGGCCCCAAAACTTGGACCGAACCACAAAAGGAGGGGGAGTATCAATATTCGTCTCAAAGATACCCACACCTCCAGGTTGGTGGCACAGCACGAAGCATCAGAGACTATCCATGTGCAACTAACAATGGGTAAAACTGCCTTCCAGTTTATAGCCTGCTACAGACCACCCTCCCAAACCCAGGAACCCCACTCGGCCTTCCTGAGAACACTGGGAAATATGAAGGTCTCTCCAAACACCATTATATTGGGTGACTTCAACTACCCAAACATTGACTGGGAGCATTACTCTAGCTCCAACACCCTAGCCCAAAGGTTCCTAGAATTTATAAACTCAAATGCTATGGAACAACTTGTTACCACTCCCACAAGAGGGGAAAACATACTGGACCTGATCATCACCAACATGGGGACTCTATGCTCCAGACCAGAAGTGTATCCCTCACTGGTAAGATCAGACCATAAACTAATCTCACTGGATATTCTCATCCTGACCCCACCCACTGCCCAGAAAACCACAGTGAAAAATTTCTCTAAAGCAAATTTCACACTCCTCAAAACTGAGGTGGAATCCTTCTAAGCCCCTGGGCTTGTGGAAAATATGGCCCAGACCGCAGAATCCTTTATAAACGCATTCTATGAACACCTTCAGGAATGCATGGATCATGCAATCCCAAATAAAACCAAGACCTAATCCTCCAAAGGCAGACATCCTGTCTGGTGGACCCCAGTCATAAACACACTATACAATAGAAGGAGGAAGCTACTACATGATAGAGCAAAATCCCAAAAAGGGAAGGCATCTCTGATCAGTATTAGCAAAAAACTACGGGCAAGCATAAAATCGTCTAAGGCCAGCTTCGAGAGAAAAATTGCACAGGACACTAAGGATAATCACAAGGCTTTCTTTAGTTATGTTAGGAACCTGGGTGGGAATTCCCAGATATGCTCAGAATTAGTACAAAATGACAAAAAATACACCGAACCCACAGACATTGCCAACATCCTAGCTGACAGGTTCAAAGCAAACTCCCCCCCCCCCACCATAAGAGCAAATATCTATCCCAGCAGAGTGCTGCCCCCCTGACATCTCAGATGCTCAGGTAAGAGCTGCCCTCTCCAAAGCAAAAAACACAGCATCAATGGGACCAGACGGTGTCCCGGGCTGCGTCCTACATGAACTCCAAGAAGAGCTAAACCCAAACATAAAACTACTGTTCAATCTCAGCCTTACTACAGGCTATGTACCCAAAAAGTGGTGCACAGCAACAGTGGTCCCTCTCCACAAAGGTGGTGCCTCAACGGATCATGGAAACTATCGCCACATAAGCCTGACTAGCTTGGTATGCAAAGCTATGGAAAGGATCAACATGGACCTCATAAATAAAGATATTGGGGACCTACAGACACTGGATCCTACCCAGTTCGGCTTTGTTAAGGACAGATCCTGCCTTTTAAACCTGGTCGATTTCTTTGAAACAGTCACCAAGGCTATTGACGACGGGAAGGTGGTCCACATAGCCTACCTGGACCTCGCAAAAGCCTTCAATACAATACCCCACTCGGGCATTACAGATAAGCTCAACAGCTTAAATATAAACCCCTATGTCACTAGATCGGTTGCAAACTGGCTCAAGGACAAAACCCACATGGTTAGAATTGCTGGAGCCATGTCAGACTCCAAACCAGTTACAAGTGGAGGACTGTGGCTGACCAAGTTCGCAGATGACTGCAAACTGGGTGCTATAATCGACTCTCCAGCCGACACAAGCATCCTCCAAAAGGGCCTCATAGAAACAGACATCTGGTGCCAGAGCCATGGCCTCAAGCTAAATGCCAAAAAGTGTATAGTCATCCCCTTTGGCAAAAACAAAGTGCCCACAAATTACCACATAGGTGGTAATCCATTAAGTACAGAAGAAGTAATTAGGGACCTGAGGACCCAAGTTGATAGCAATCTCTCATTTGACAACCACGTGGCCAAAGTGGTTAGAAAAACATTTTATATAGCCCACCTAATCATGAAGGGATTCACATCTAGATCAGGGGAGGTCATTGTGCCTCTTTACTCATCCCTCATCACACCCATAATTGAGTACAATGCCCCTTTTGGGATGTACCTTACCAGACACCTGCAGCAACTGGAAAGACCCCAAAAGTACCTCACCAAGAGGATCAAAGGGCTCAAACAGATGCCATATGCTGCCCGGTTAAAGAAACTCCAGCTCTACTCAGTGGCATACCGCCTGCTCAGAGGTGATCTGTGCCTGACGTATAAAGCCATGTCCAGCCCGGAATTAATGGACATGCTCCACCTCAGAAAATCCAAATCCCATCGAGCTACGCGCTCGAGAGACTCAAACCTCGGCACTGAAATAAATAGGACATGCTGGAGGGACAGATTTATAACCCAGAGGCTCCCTTCACTCTGGAATAAAATCCCAGTCCAGGTTAGGCAGAGTCCCTCATTGACTCTCTTCAAGAGGAATCTTGATTAGTGGATGGGAGATCGTAGGTTTACCCCGGGTATCACTTCTGTGTCACTGTTAGACAGAGGCACAGTATACTAACCTTGAAAAAGGGCATAGCAAAATTCATTTAAAATGGGTGGTGAAAGCCAAACACACTCTGGCTAGGCTTATAAATGCCCTAGGGCAGATAGCCTAGTATGAACCTATGAACCTATGAACCTAAATTCAAATAAAACTTCTCATACTAGTCAACTCCACAGTAAATCACAAACCGATAGGATTGCTTAGATAAGTGGCACCCATGTGGTTTATGCTTCCAGATCCCCTTATTGTATACAGTTCATTGACACGTAACACACATTGGACAAGTGCAGCAAAAACACAGAAAAGGAACAAAATAAAAGTAAAGTGACTAGTATGTGGATCAGTCCAATTTCGGTACTTCATCTTACTTCATGGATGAGGGACTGACAAAGCCTACATTTCGGGGTTCCTTTCTGGGGAGCAGCTAACCATTTTCCTTTTTGCTGTATGCAGACGTCAAAACTTTCAGAAAATGTATGTTAAAACAAACCCTGTTACTCTAGCAACTTTCTAAGTTTATAAGAGCAGTATTTAAAAAATGTCCCTATTTTTTGGGTCTTTGTCTCCCCATTTTGTCGGGCTTTGTCCAGATTTCTTGCACTAAGAGGTTGAGAGGTATGCTTGGGGACTGATGCAGGGGAAATGTTTCTGTTGTATACTAGGAATCAAGGAAGAAGGTGTCCTACTTCTAGATAACCTGGTGTGTTTGCTGCTTTCACCATCTCATCTACCATTCATCATGGCACTTTATGACTCCAATCTTTACATTATATTCATGTGTAGTCCTCATGCATGGTGCACCATATTTCATTAGTGGTTGGCCACATCATTTCCTACTCAGTTCCTATTCGTCTAACACCCTGCTTTCTATTTAAGTTCACTCGTTCCTTCCTCCTGGTATTAGTTCACTGTCATACGATTCTAATACTTCTATAAATTGCATTATTCATTTTTCCCCTTTCTTTTGCTATAAATTGCATTTTGATTTTTCCTCCCTTCCTTTCCACATTCTGGTCATTTTTCCATCTTCTTGTTATGACTAGGAACCTGTTGTGTAGTTCATGGTCCTGTACAGATTTTGTTCCCTTCCAGTTTTGATTAATGATGGTTTTAACTTCAGTATTTAGCAGTCTGGCAACGATCATTTCTCTCTCTTTCCGGATGCTGTTCTCTATCTTTATGTCCCATATACACAGTTTCCAAGTACGCTGTGCTTCCTTTTGACTTATGTCTTCCCAAATCCTATGTGTCTGTTTACAAATGTTTTGGACTCACCCACAGTCCTAGAACATGCCTATCATTCCTGCCTTTGGCTAGTGAGACCTTCAGCTTCAACTATCCTCCTTTCTGCCTTCTTTTACTAATCTCATTGGGGTTAGATGACATCTATGCAACATTTAAAGGCTCTGATCACCCACTCTGTGTACATTCTGCATGTGCTTCACTACCTGAATTGTCTTTTACCAGTATCCTGGAACTGCCTTCCATCCTTCTTCTCTTACCCACTTCTTTCTCATTGTCCCTTCTTTGCCTTTGTCCCTTCTTTCCCTTAATGCCTCATAGATATATTTAGTCCTTTGCTTACCTATCCTCTTCCATTTCCCCCAGTGTGTAGTCCTCTCTCCTTTTGCTCTCCCTTCTTATCTGTTCCTTTCTCCTGCTGCCTTCTTTGTATTCTTTTTCCAGGTCTCTCTGAGTACCAAGTAGTTCCACCATTGGTCCTCTGATATTCTGTGCTAACTCCTCCATTGTTTTAAATCTTTCCCCACCATCCTTTGCTCTACATACCAAATATTCATTTTGAGCTATTCTACTTCTCTAGAGTTCCTAATTTTTCTTTCCTATTTTTGGCCCCATCCTTCTGTTCCCCATATTTTTTGAGGTTTTCTTTACTCCACTTCATGCATCCCAGTTCTTAGTGCTGCTTCATTAATGCCCTTTAGTTAGCATCTCCCTTACTCTGTTTTGCTTAACACCCTTCTCTTCCATTTCCATCCAGTGAAGGATATTACATGTCATTACATACATCCCCCAGGTCCTCTGTTTCTATTCATTTACACTTTTTCCTTAATTACTCATTTCCCCTTGACTTTACTGACCCACACCATTTTGTCTTTTTATATTTATTGTAACCTTTTTTTCCCTAGGGTCTGTTTGCATGATGCAGAGTAATTGAAGGATTATTGGTAATATCATCTTTGTCACATTGATTATCCCAAGCAATGTATAAGTCCCCAAACACCCACCCTCACCCAGAACGTATCCCTTACCTTTTTTTGCTTCCAACTTCTTCTAGGTTTTTCTTGATAGTCTCTGAAACTGTGTTCCTAACAAAGAGCTATAAATATTTCTGGAACTCTGTCTGTTTTATCTCAACTACTTCCCCCTTTCCCCTTCCCTTTTTCTAATCTTAGATATCAAATGAAATCCGCAGGTCAAAGAGCACAATCCCACCTTTCCTTTTATGCATCTGTTCCTCCCTGTGTATAAATTCCAGCAGGTGCCAAAAGTTTTTTTCTGCCTTTATTCCTTTCCTTAACAAAGACTATTTGTATTATTTGTGGCTACACTTTATCTAGTCTCCCTGACAATACATCTGCCACACTATTATATCTATATTAATCAAAGAGACAGGCCTAGAATTTCCCACTTCCTTCTTTTCTCCTTCCCTTTTAGGTATCATGGTTATGCAGGCCCTTCTCATAACTTTAGATATTTTGCCCTAGTCCTGTATTCTCTTGTATTGTTCCTTTAGGACCTTCTACATTTACTCCTCTCCCCATCTGTGAAACTCTAGACAGAATCCATCTGGCCATCCAGCTTTCCTCTCCTTCATCTTGTATATTGCTTTCCTTCTCTCATCCTTTGTCACCCCTGCATTCAACTTGTGTTATTTTTTCATCCTCAAGTATTTGTCTTTTTACAAACTTCACCTCATTCTATTCTGGGACTCTTGTCCCTCCCTGTTGTTTGTAAATATCCCTGTAGCATTCCTGAAATCTTTCCGTGATCAGATTAAATATTCTCCATCTCCTCCTCTTATCCTATGCACCTTTGCTTCTCAGCCTGTTTCCTCTTGTATTTCTAGTTGTTTCCCTTGAGCCTCTCCTGCTATCCACCAGTAGTCCCTCCTGTATCACTGCTGAATTTCTTTCTTTGTAATAATTTTATTCTACTATTCCATTCTTGCTGTTTTTTCCTCTGATCTGTAGAGCTTACCTTCTAATTTTGTTTCTTCCAGCTTTCTTCTGTGCCACCTCTAGCTCTCTCTCCAGCTCCTCAGTCTTTCCTTCTCTTCTTTCTTTCGGCACTTATCTGACAGTGACCTTGATCCCATCACACCAACACTGTTTTGTTTTGTCCTTGTATTTCATCTTGTCCTGTATTGACTCCTTTATTACTCCTTGCATTGTTTCCTTGTTCATGGTCTCCTTTCATTTATAGCTAGCTCTCCTACAACCCTTCTCACTGTTTTATGTTCATGCACACTTAACTACGAGTACTGCATGATTTGATATGTGCCTCTCCTGTATCTGGATGTCTTTTATTATTTCCATTAGGTCTTCCTTACCTAAGAACCTGTCCAACCTATTTGCCTGTACCAAAATATTTCTTGAGAAGGTGTATTGTCTTTCATTTGGATACCCTACCCTCTATATTTCAGCCACACTCCCTTTTTCATTACTGGGGATAATGTTAGTGTCATCTTTTTCTTATATTCCGTGCTTCCATACAACCTGTATTTTTCTGGTACTATGGAGACATAGTTGTCTCAGAGTAATCCATACAGAGGTGTAAAACTAGTAACAAACTAAAAAGTACCATTCATTAGTTACAAGAGATAAACGATTTATTAGTTAAGTGCTTTCATCCTACTAATTTGCAGGACTTCATCAGAATGAAAAATGCAAAAAAAAAAAAAAAAAATCATATATATCAATTAAATACATTATATGACAAATTATGTTGCTCAACAAAGCACATGATTAATTACATCATATAAAAAAATTCAATGAAAAATATGCATCTATAAAAATCCATTAGTGATATTATTATTATTGTTAATACTATTGTTACTATTATTTGCTTTAACAAACCTTTGATCTCTCATACAAAAGTAGTATTTGCAGTCTCACTGAGATAGTAACAATGTTTGAAATGTTGGGACCCACTAGAGTGAGACCCAAAATGTGGAGACTAAATGGCTGAAAGGATGAATTTACGTATAATAAGTCCAACATACCATTTCTCAGAATATTTCTTTTTCTCAGAGATATGGTGGTCTTGGCGTTGGTATATATAAGTTCAGGGGATGTGGAGAGGTTTCAAAAGTTAGTTTAAAGGAGAAGAGTGATTTTCTTCTCCTATATTTTTGATCTTTTTTTTGGCTTTTAAGCACTCAGACCCCACTGAAATCGGGTCTATATTAGATGAACGAAAGTTCATCTTAGCGAACGCACACATGAGTGAATATCCAGGTACTCAAAACTGCAATTGTGGGGGGCTGCACTCCAAACACCCCCCCCCAAATATATATTCCAACTCCGAGATCGCACTACAGTGAGGAAAGGGCAAATATTCCCATCTTCACTGTACCGCAATCTCACAATTGCAGTTTTCGAGTCCCACAATATTCGTTCATGTGAGCGTTCGCTAAGATGAACTTTCGTTCATCTAATATAGAGCCCTGAAATCAGGGAACATATCTGCTTGAAGTTTATTCTGCCATAACATCTCTTTAATTTCTAATTCATTTTCATAATCATTATCTTTATAGTCTAAAGCCAAACTTTCTACAATACTAAAAGAAAACTTCCTCTAGTGTGTATACATTCTAGTATGTCTAAACAGGGCATTACTTTCATCTTCTTAATGGAATACAAATGCTTTTCAACTTTTTATATATTTTATACATTATCATGCCCATATAAAAACAGTTCAAGATGAACATGTCAACATATAAATTACACAAGAGGAATTACAAGAATAGTGACAATTGTAAACATCCTTATCACACTGTACTAACTGTACAAATGGTCCTTCCAAAATGTAATTACACACCTTGTAGTGATGACACTTGTACATGCCTTTAGATCTGTTGGTGGTCGGGACACGTACCAAACTATTATCTGACTGCAACAAAATTTTCAAGGTTACAGAATTTTTAAACACAGGGGAAGGTGAACCATTAATAACAGATACTAGATCTGTATTCCCATTGTCAGCAATTATATTTTTATGCTAATGCTGTCAACAGACATAAGTACTGATAAACTTAAAAACAATGACTATGATTATTAAAACAAATAATTGATTTTATATATATTTTTTAGTTTTTCATTGCATTTTATTGCATGTTGTATAACTCATCATGTGTTTTTTTGAGTCACATGATTAATCGTATGATGTATTTGACTAATATATATATATATATATATATATATATATGTTGATTTGGTCTTTTTTGATAGATTATAGTTGATAGATATTGTTGCTCCCCATGCTAGCACTATTTAATGTCTTCTTGTCTGTCCTCATTTAGCAAAAATCTTTATCTAGAATCCTTCTTCATCCCCATTTGGACCAATTGTCTAGTATGCACCTTCCACCCTTCCTTGTCAGATGATCTGACTACATACCTCACTTTTTAGGACTTTGTTGTCTGAAGTCCTCTATGAAATACAACTGCTATTCCCCTTTCCTCCCCTGCCTTAGAGTCAGTTTCTCTCCTTTGTAGTCATAACACAGTATCTTCTCTTCTTCTCTGATTTCCAGTTTTGTTTCTTTTAACAGAACAATGCTCTCCCATCCTTTATAAGTATTAATTTCTTCTCCATCTTTTGATAGGATGTGACAGGGAACCATGCTGCACAAAATTAACTGTATTCCCCCTGTTGCTTTTGCCCACCATTCCACACTTTCCCAGTCAATGCCATCCAGCTTCTTTACTCTCCATGCTGAACATTGTGTTCTTTGGCAGCTACTTATGCTCCCTTCTCCTTATCCCTGGCCTCAGGATCCTTGCCTTTTGGCACTTGTTTGTGTATGGGTATGCCTGGAAATGGGCTTTTTAAGTCCTTCACACTAATACATTGCATGCCAACCCAGTACTGATGCCACGCACTTTTTATATTACAGCATTCCCATTCAATGGTCTCCTATCCCCACTGTTGCTTACTGGTCTGATGCACCAGCTTCATTTGTGTGATAGTACAACATTTCTTTTTAAATTTTTAGTTTTACAGCTCTTTACTGTTGTACTTATAAAGAATTGCTCTGTTATTTCACATCTGTCTGTTAGTTGTTCTTTACCTTGCCTTTTCAATGTTTCCCCCATACACTCCTTTACATGCCATCTCCCAGTTATTACATCCACAGTTATTCATAGGATTATAGGAAGTTACTAGGCTAATGGCCCTGGGCCCTTACAAGCCTAGCCAAGAGTTTATCCCCAAAAAAGAAACCTCAGTCTGTATCTGTTGCCTCTGTCAGTGAGAGACAAAAGTGGAACACCTGGGATAAATTTCTGGTTTCCCATCCACTCATCAAGGTTGCATTTGAAGAGGGTCAGCGAGACACTCTGTTTGACATGTATGGGAAGTCTATTCCAGAGACAGGGCAGCCTTTGGAAGACAAACCTGTCTCTCCAGCAGGTTTTGTTGATATTGCATATTAGATTTAGGTCTTTCGAACGGGTAATGTGTAAGGAGTTAGACTTACGGATATGGAGCATCTCTAGTACGGCAGATTTCAATACTGCCTTGTAGGCAAGACACAGATCACCTCTAAGCAATCTGTACGATACTGAGTAGAGCAATAGTGATGTGAAACTGTCTGCATAGGGCAAGTGTTGGAGGCCATGGATTCTCTTTGTGAGGTATTTCTGTGGACTTTCCAGTTTTTGCAGGTGTTTGGAGAGGTACATAGCAAATAGGGCATTATACTCAATTATAGGCCTAATGAGGGAGGAGTACAGAGAGGTAATAACCTCCTTTTTTCTGGATGCAATCTCTTTACTTATGAGGAGAGCCAAGTAAAAGACTTTTCTGACCACTGCCGCTACATGATGGTCGAATGTGAGATTGTTGTCAACCTGAGTACCCAGGTCTCTCACCATAGGTTGTGTGCTTAGGGGGTTGCTGTCAGTGTGGTAATCAGTATTGCTTATTTTTTCTATGATTTAGACATTAAACTTATGTTTACAGCAGTTTACTGTGCACCAATAATATAGCTATGAAAAAAACATATTGCTTAACTTCATGGTTTGCCCCTGTGCCCCCCTTTACTGTGTTATCCATCATTGCCCTAGAAATGTATTAATTTCCTCCAATGGTTTGTTAAAGTTTGATGTTGCACTCTGTGGGGCATGTTTCAGTCACCTGTCTTTCAGTGCCCATTCCTTCCAGGAGATGGCCTGTAGAAATTTGGATAAAATTAGTGTTCCCAGGGAGACTTTATTTATTGCTTCTCTTTTTCTATTGTCACTTTCAGTTCTTCTCAAGTCTTTCCTTCCTTGTTTTTAACTCTGCCATGCATTATAAATACTTTTGCACAACATGTTTAGTCCTTCATTTGGCCATCAGTTTATTTCAAAGTGACTGATCCATTTAACACAACACCCTCCCATTTCCTTTCAGCTCTCCATTGTCTGTCTCTGCTTATTTTTCTGTTTTTGTTTTGCCTAAATGTCCCTTGGGAGAGGCTTCTTGTTCTGTCCTTTTGATATACTGATATAACACTTGTTTCCCCCTCTGTCTCTTTTGTCATCTCCTTCTGATTGTCTCTTGATTTATTTATTTATTTCCTACTCATTTCTTTCACTGACATGCAGCCTCTCTGTATTTCCTGGTCTTGTTCATGGGGGGGGGGGGGGGGGTCAGCATCTGGAAATACATGTCCTCCGGAGTCCCTGCATCACCTCTCCTATATTTAAGGTTATTATCCCTATAATGCACAACTGCTGCTCCTTATTTGCAGCTTTAAAAGCAGCTGCCTGTCCCTCATTTTGTTCCTGCTCACTCATCGTTCGTTCTTTCTGGGTTGTTTTTTTTTCTCCCTGAGAACACTACTTTTATCCTAATTTCCACAGGCCCTGTCCAGAGTTTTAGACTTAGGGAGCCATCTTATATGGGGTGTCGAGCATCTTCCTTCATTTTCTATCTATATTGTAAAATTCCATTTAAAACATTCTTATCAACAATGAAATTCGTACTTGCACCATTATTAAGTTCCCTCCTTATGCAACCAAACCACATAAGCATTATAAAATCCTTACACTTTCTCACCTGTTTACATGTCTCAAGTGAATAACTAGTTGAATATAATATGCATATTCCTTTTCTGCTCTCTGTGTATTAAAATTTCGTTATGACTTTATATGTAATCAATAAAATAATGCTGAATGTTCTCTAGATATGTGTAACTTTAGCATTCTGTAAATATTGCATCCTCTACACAATATGCTAGTCATCTATTGAAATGCAAATGAATCAGTGTCATGTAGTATATATTTATTGTTAGCTCCTGTTAATTGCCTGTGGAAAGTATGGGGTCTATATTACAACGTTGAACTCACAGGAGTCTGAACGTTGTAATATCAAACCCAAATGTTTGAAATACGAAAATAGCGAAGCCATGGCTCACCGATTGTTTTCCCAGGGAAAAAATCAGTGGTCTGTTTTTGGGGCTTTTCTATTTCCTTCACTGTGTTGCAATCTCGGTGTTGGTATACTTAAGTAGGGAGGGTGTGGGGGCACCCCCCCCACATTGGGGGTGTATGGGGGTCGAAGCCCCCCACATTAGTTTAAGTTTAAAATAATTGTTTTTTTGTTTTGTACCGGAACAGCAATTCTTTTCCCAGGGAAAAAATTGCTGTTCTGTGTTTTCATAATTCTTGGGTTTGAACTTCGTGGTTCGATATTACAACATTCGAACTCCTGGGAATTCGACGATGTAATATTGACCCAAAGTATGCAATGTGGATTGTTTCTCTGGATCCTTCACTGAAAACAACAAATATAAACCAATTTAACAGATAGCCCATTTTCTAATTGCAATAATGCCTTCCAGGGTGGGTGTTATATGACAAATAATGGATCTTTCATGGGAGGAAGATGGCATGATGCCATAAGGTCTGAGCCCTCAATATCCCTAGGTGGTCTGATATTTCCTTAATAATGTCCACCCTGTTGGGAATTATTGTTTGCTTAAACTGTAAATCTGAGTGAAACTCCTAGAAAATGACTGAAATAATTTCCCTTGTATCAGTGTACTACTTTGGTAATCTAAAACAAATTAATAAATAAATGTCTAAAAGTTGTTGGTTTGTTTACTGTTTGTTGCACTGCTGAATTCTAATAGGCCTTTGGCCTGTTTTCAGGAATACCTCAGGTATATTTTATTGATTACATGAGTCGGCTCACATTGGTGGTTGAGAAGACTTTGTACGGTTCCAGACTCAGGTTGGTGAGGGTCGTTAAGTACTGGTGTGCTTCCATGGAGAGCATGTCATGGATGAAACTCTTATAGCCCTTGAAACAGATGCAGTTAGTTCTGATACTGTGCCTTTGCATAATGAAGGAAACCTGTCTTCAGGTACAACTGGCATATTAAAGAATGGAACCTTCTATAGTCAGGTTCTACTATTCAGCTGTATCTGAATAGCTGTATCTGTATTCAGCTGTATCTATATAAACTCTGAATATTTGTTATCTTTCAACATTTTTTACCATCTGTTAACATATCTTACTAATGATCTGACACTGCTTTCTCCAAATTTCTGTATTTCCCAAGCAACCTAATTGTTTACATTTGTCTGCCATAGTTTCAACTTTCTATATTGACTGCATATGTTTAAAACATAGTTCTTCTTTTATGACTAATGTGATACTTTGTTTGCAATACCTGTCCCATTGAACATTTATAATGTTCATACTTGTAAGGTTTTTTTTTTATTTGTAATGTCTTTGTCTTTATATTTTTATTTGTATGGAGCTTTTCTCCCTGGGCCTTCGCTGAAAATGTGTCAATTCTGGCCAGACCTCTCAACCAATCGGGGACAAATTTCAACAGAATCAGGGACAATTCAAGAAAAAATCAGGGACAATCAGGGACACTTTTAAAATATTAGTGCTATTAACTTGAAACATTGACAGAATCAGAGCATATGAATTAATACACATTTTCTGAAGTAAAAGAAGTCTATAACTCTTAATTATTGTCATTATTCATTAAGTGTAATTCACCACCTTTCCTCCAAAAGTCACTAGTTTTAGGAGGGATTAAGAGGGACAGAGCTAAAATTTGAGTCAAAATCAGGAACGTCCCTGAAAATCGCAGACAGTTGAGATGTATGATTCTGGCCCAGTCAGACTTTCTTCGTAAACAAATGTAAAATAAAATAAACTATTTTTGGACATTGAAAAGCTGACTGGGGGATTGGTGGCCCTTTTAGTGTCAAGCCTGGGGAAGTTACAAAGCAGAAGAAAACATCTGCATAGGCTGCAGTGGAGTTATTGAGGATCGCAGTGTTGGAGGAGTAGACATTTATTGTTTAATTTCTTTATCTATAACAGGTTTCCCCATACCAGCTCAGCTCTTTAGTTAATGAGGATTAAAACTATGCATGTGTGTGGTGATACATTTTCCTTCTGAGTCTACACATGATCTTCTTCTTTCAGCTGTTCCTGTTAGGGGTCGCCACATCGGATCATCTGTTTCCATTTCTTCCTCTCCTCTGCATCTTGTTCTGTCACAACAACCACCTGAATGTCCCTCTCGCCACATCCATAAACCTTATCTTAGGCCTTCCTCTTTTCCTCTTACCTGGAAGCTCTATCCTTAGCATCCTTTTCCCAATATACCCAGCATACCTCCTCAGCACAGGTCCAAACCAATGCAATCTTGCCTCTCTGACTTTGTCTCCAATCCGTCCAACCTGAGCTGACCCTCTAATATACTGATTCCTAACCCTGTCCATCCTCATCACACTCAGTGTAAATCTTAACATCTTAAATTCTGCCACCTCCAGCTCTGATTCCTGCCTTTTTGTCAATGCCACTGTCTCCAACCCTTATGACATAGCTGGTCTCACTACCCTCTTGTATACCTTCCCTTTCACTTTTACTGGTACCCATCTATCACAAATTACTCCTGACACTCTTCTCCACCCACTCCACCCTACCTGCACTCTCTTCTTCACCTTTCTTCCATACTCACTATTACTCTGAATTGTTGATTTCAAGTATTTGAACTCATCCACCTTTGCCAACTCTACTCCCTGCATCCTCACCATTCCTCTATCCTTCCTCTCATACACACACATATATTCTGCCTTAGTCCTGATGACCTTCATTCCCCTCCTCTCTAGAGCATATATCCACCTCTCCAGGATCTCCTCAACCTGTTCTCTACTCTCACTTCAGATCACAATGTCATCCGCAAACATCATAGTCCATGGGGACTCCTGTCTGATCTCCTCTGTCAACTGTCCATCACCATTGCAAATAAGAAAGGACTCAGAGCTGATCCTTGATGTAATCCCTCCTCCATCTTAAACGCATCCATCACCCCTACTGCAGACCTCATCACTGTCACACTACCATTATACATATCCTGTACCACTTTTACATACTTCTCTGCCACTTCTGACTTCCTCATACAATACCACAACTCCTCTCTAGGTACCCTGCCATATTCTTTCTCTAGGTCCACAAAGACACAATGCAACTCCTTCTGATCTTCTCTATACTTCCGCATCAACACTCTCAGAGCAAACATCGCATCTGTAGTGCTCTTTCCCGGCATGAAACCATACTGCTGCTCACTAATCATCACCTCCCTTCTTAACCTAGCTTCCCCTACTCTTTCCCATAACTTCATGCTGTGACTGATCAGTTTTATCCCTCTGTAGTTACTACAGCTCTGCACATCACCCTTATTCTTACAAATTGGTACCAAAACACTTCTTCTCCACTCCCCAGGCATCCTCTCACTTTCCAAGATTTCATTAAACAATCTAGTTAAAAACTCCACTGCCATCTCTCCTAACCCCCTCCATGTTTCCACAGGTACTGTATGTCATCTGGACCAGCAGCCTTGCTATTCTTCATCCTCTTCATACCTCTGTCTAGCCAGTTGGTACAGGTCCTTTTCTCCCTCCTCAGTGTCCAACCTTTCATACAACTCTCCATACGCCTTATCCTTAGCCTTTGCCACCTCTCTCTTCACCATACGCCTCATCTCCTTATACTCCTGTCTACTTTCTTCATCTCTCTGACAATCCCACTTCCTTTTTCCCAACCTCTTTCTCTGTATACTCTCCTGTACTTCCTCATTCCACCACCAGGTCACCTTACCCTCCTTCCTCTGTCCAGATGTCACACCAAGCACTTTTCTAGCTGTCTCCCTTACAAGTTCTGTTGTAGTTACCCAGCTATTCGGTAACTCTTCACTGCCACCCAATGCCTGTCTTAACTCTTCCCTGAACTCCACCTTGCAATCACCCTTTTTCAACTTCCACCATTTGATTCTTGACACTGGCCTCACACACTCCTCCTCTTCTTGATCACCAGCGTCATCCTACAGACCACCATCCTATGCTGCCTAACTACACTTTCCCCTGCCACCATTTTACAGTCTCCAATCTCCTTCAGACTGGCCCTCCTACATAGGTTATAATCTACCTGTGTGCATCTTCCTCCACTATTGTATATCACCCTATGCTCTTCCCTGTTCTTAACATACATATTCAACACAGCCATGTCCATCCTTTTTGCAAAATCCACTACCATCAGCCCTTCTGCATTCCTCTTCTTAACACCATACCTACCCATCACTTCCTCATCCCCTCTGTTCCCTTCACCAAGATGCCCATTGAAATCCATTCCAATCACCACTCTGTCACCCTTGGGTATACTCAATACCACTTCATCCAACTCACTCCCAAATTTTACTTTCTCATCCATCACACACCCAACTTGCGGAGCATATGCACTAACAACATTCATCATCACACCATCAGTTTCATAAACATCAGTCTATCTGACAGTCTTGGCATACTGTTCCTTCAGGATAACCTCTACCCCATTTATCCTCCCATTCACACCATGATAGAAAAATTTGAACCCACCTCTGATACACCTGGCCTACAACCTTCCTTCTCTCCATCATATCAGCAAGCTCTCTCCCTATACCAGTCATACTGCTAACATTCAAAGTTCCTACCCTCACTACCACAATCCTGACCTTCCTCCTCTCTTCCTGCCTTTGGGCATGCCTTCCCCCTCTTCTTCTCCTTCAGCCAACAGTACCCCAATTTCACCAACGCCCTGTTGGATAACAGTACTGGTAGCGGTCGTTGTTAACCTGGGCCTTGACCAATCCGCTATGGAAATCTGTATTGTTGTCCGCATATTTCATTTGGCAAAAGTTTTACACCGGATGCCCTTACAGACGTTACCCTCCCCATTTATCTGGGCTTGGGACTGGCACAAAGAAATGCACTGGTTTGTGCATCCCCAGTGGATGGGTTTGAGTTTACACATAGTTGTTGTTGTTGTTTGTCTTTCGGCTTTTCCCGGTTAGGGGTCGCCACAGCAGAACTCCGGTCCACTAATGATTGGCAGTAGATTTTCACGAACAGCGTGGTGCCAGCTCAACGTTCAACCTTCAATGAAGGCACGCCCATTTACGCATGTCTTTCGAACGCCCACCCAACCGCAGGGAGGACATGCAGACTCCACACAGAAGGCACTCCCCGCACTCCAGCCAAGAATCGAACAGGAGAACCTCTTGTTGTGAGGCAACAATGCTACCGCTGCACCACCACGGATTCTTGAGTTTACACATGGTATCCTCTGTGAAATAGAAACAATGTTGATATTTATTAGTATGTTTCTTGTGTGCAGGGTAGCTGTTCCCTGTAAAGACTTTATATAATTTACATGTAAATAGAAAAGGGAGTGAGCACAAGAGTGCACTGCAAGCGAGTTATCAAAATGTTGTAATATACTACCTGAAAATATTGAAGTTAACAGATAATATTAAAGGAATGTTCTGGAGTGCTGGAGTATAAAGACTAATACAAAGTGTTTGAGACTGCAATTCCACAGTCCTGCTCGCCAACAATCTTCTGGCCTAGAAGAACAAATAAACAAAACTTTGTAAAGGTCTGTGAACAGACTAATTTAATGTGGCTAATGTGGCTGAATGCTTTGTCTTTGGATTTAATGAGCACTCAACAAAAAAAAAAACTTTGATCTCTACCAGAAAGCCAAGTCCTCTCATGCTTCTGAAAGTCAGGCCCATAAGTGTGTCCTTGTCCCCAGTAAGTTCACATGTGAAACTTTCCGTAACTACGGATGTATTGCTTTCTTACTGTTTAAAATTTGTTTTCATTTTAAAAACTTTTTTATCCCTTCCAAATCCACTTAAGTCATACTAGCATGATCTAAGTTGAATCCTTCTAACAAAGTCCAATGTCAGTTCAAAGGGAAAGGGACCATTTCAAAATTTGTTGAAAACCTAAACTGTTCATTGTACTGGTCTGCCAAGCTTGATGCATGCAACAGGTTGCCAAAAGTCTTGTCGAGTGATGGCTGCAGATTTATCATATATGTTTTTTGTCTGAAACTTATCCAATATATATGAAGTCAAATTAAGCAATTTGAACCCAAGCACACATGGTGGTCATATAGGAAATCTTCTCTGCCTGTTCGCTGTATCCAGATCATTCAAACATGCAAAGGTATTATGTCTGACTTTCTGAGTGTTGGATGGCAAAAAATACATAAATAAATATTCCTAAAGTAAATCGTATATAAGCAAACTGGAATTATTGTACTTACTAAGAACATTTCAGTAGTCGTAGAGGTAAATTAGTACCACTGGTGACAGTAGCCAGTAATAGTGTTCAGAATACCAGATGTTGTCTCCCAAACTGAAAATAAGTACAGTGTTCTAATCTAACCAATAGAAATGCCAGTAGGCCCACAACTAGCATATTTAACAGATTGAAAATATAACATAAAGCATCTGCCACTATGCTAAAAGGAACATATGTAGTTTATATGCAATGTTAGTTTTTTTTTTTCAGTTCACAGTGACACAGTATATATTAAAGATCTTAATGTGGAAGTCTCTTCTGGGCTGGCTGAATAAAAATCATTATAAACCACTGACTTATTTCCAATATACAAAAAGTATCATATTTCATCTGGACAAAAAACAAACATTTCAAGATACAGCACTACAACAATTCATTCACTCCTTTATAATCTTCCTTGAATGCTGGCACACTTTTCTGAAAACAAAAGACATAGTTACATATAATAATCACACAGTGTTCAAGAAAGTAATTCGACAAAGCTTACAAGCTATACAGTTCCAGTTTTCATATAAAGCCTGCACACACAAGTAATTATGATCTTCTGTGTATCATCTGAATGCTATGGATTTAATTAGAAACGAGAAAAAAGTAATTACAATGGAATTTTCTCACCCAGCAAAGTCACTGCCTAACATTAAATGACAGAGAACATATTCTCTTTAAACCGATATGTACACTGATTTTTTTGCATAATTATTTATATACATTCCATGAACCTCTTTTTAGTTGTAATCTTCAGTTCTATTGTACAATGAATTATTATTACCTCTGATTATGCAGTCATAATATTTTCTGATCAAGTACATCTATATATTTTATTGTCCTTGTATTACACTATGCATATTATATATATATATATATATATATATATATATATATATATATCTTTATATATATATAGATAGATATACGCACATACATATGTACTCACTGGCGTTTGCATCATGCCTTCCTTTATACTTTGTGTATGATTAATACAAATTATTTGAACTTTAATCCAAATAGTTATGTATTGGTCTGAGCTTTGTATCTGCCTGAAATTGGTCCTTTGAGATGTTACATTGCAGTGATTACCAAAATTTAAATTAATTAATTAATATAAATACTACACAAAAAATTGCTGGAAATTAGGAAAAAATCAAAATTTGACACTCATGCCACTCCAAAGTTCATCTTAACAATCCCTCCATTAAATGCTACAGAACATGACACACTACATGAACACGAATCACTTAATGGGATTTTTCTTTAATTAACTATATTCATCAGCAAACAGCTGGGACTCAGATAAGGTAAGAATTCCTAACTAGTTATAAGCATGTCAATGTGACCTCAAAAATGAAAGAAAAACATTGGAAGAAAACTAGATAAATGGCTTACACAAACTACAGCTGCAATAGGTCAGAATAACAAACCTAAAACCTGACAGAGGCAGCCTGCTGGTGCAGAGAACTCAGCAAAGTCGTCTGCGTTCAGGAATGAACTGAGGCAACTGGAATGGTTGGACATGGGGGAGAGGAAGATGCACCTGTTGGCCAGCTATCCTATCATAAATGATGTGGGATTTACCGGTCCTTGTGTGATCAATGGTGGAAGTTGGGTATCTCAAAGGCAGCAAATGAGGTAAGCAAGGGCGATTGACAGGGCATGTAGCTAATTAAGGGTGAGTGTACAAATATGCATGTTTATGTCACTGCCCATTGTTCTTCTAGCTATGGATACTGGCTAGCCACTGAAAAGTGATGGATCCTTGCTCCTGGCTGAGGAGCCTCACTTCCCAGTTCTAGGAATTGGTAGCTGATAGATTCTGATCTCCAAGGAACATGGAGACCTGGCTGGTGAAGGAATACATCCAGGATTACCTGCAAAGAACCATAGAGGATGAAAGGATGGCATGGATACAGGGGAACAAGCCTACTGGTAACAGTCGCTAAGTGGGAGCATAAAAATAAAACCAGGCACACAACAAGACAGTGCAACACAATTTACTATACTCTGAGCAAGAGGTACATAGACTGGTGTTACTTGACAACTGCCACTCCTATGAAATTCACTGCAGAGTTGGTTGTGTTTATGGTAGTTGATGTCATGACCACAGCATGACTGACATTGCTGTGATGTTTGACTTAAATTGCGCACTATAAATCAGTACAGTTTTGCTTTTATGTTGCCAGATTTTGACTTCAGTCTGTGCCATACTGCACATAAATATTTTTATTTTTGTCTTTTTTAATTTCTCCAAGTCTTTTTGGTTTTTAATACCATGACAGGAAGGGACCCCATTCCTAAGTCAAAGTACGATTAAAGTTCATGAAATTAGTATTGCTTCACTCTTTGGCATTAGCCAAAAGTGCTCTTCGGAGCACCCACAATGTGCCTAATAATGACTCATTCTGCAATTCATACGGTGTTACGTGAATTGGTAACATATCTAAATACCATTGTAAATTCTTTTTTATAAGACCAGTTGCTCCTACTACTACTGGAACTGTCTGGGTATCTTTCTTCCACATGGCTCTCATTTCTGCCTGCAGATCAATGCTACTTTTGTCTTCTTTCCTTGGACCACTATGTCCGGTTTTCTAGCATCTATCTTTTGAACTGTTGGTATTGGGTGATCCCTGTGATGACCATGTCCTGGTCCAGCAATCAAGGAACCTCGATCCTCACCACTATCCCCAGGGAGGGCGTCTCATATAAGAGGAAAGAATAACAGATACACACAGTAAAGTACAATTTCCCTTAAAAGGGTGTCCAGTTATTACTGTGCAATATTATTATCCAATTGGTGATGCGACTATTCAGTCTAAGGCTTATTAGAGTGGCTTATTACAATAAACTCTATAAATATGCAATGTACTCTAGAGCTTTCTTATCTCTACACAAACCAGCCACAGGTAGTTTTTTAAAATATTTAATAATAAATAATTAAAACACAAGACAATACTACTACACCACAGTGATATCTAAAAGTTCAGAGATCACACAAAAACTTAAACCAATACAGTAGGAAAGTTCTGATATAACAGAAAAACACTTGTCTAACTTTCTTCTAAGTTCCGAGCTATTACTGTAAGAAAACATACTTCTAAGATACTACTTACATAAAACAACAGGCACAGCACTGATAAGTGGGATATCAAGATCAAAATGCTCACAGTCTCTCTCTGAACAATAGTTTTTAAACTCACTAACATCTTTGCTAGGCCCTCCCAAATTACATAATTTTGAGACATAGGTTTTCCCAGTATACACATTACATCATTTTGACACTTAGTCTGGAGTTCCCAGGCCAACAAACTGCATAATTTAGCAATCTAACACCTGCTCACGAAACTACAATAATAAAAGACATTTCACATGTACAGTCTAGCAATTATTCCTTAAGCTAAAACAATAGAAAGAATGTGTTCAGCCAGCCGCTTCAGCACCACTATTTAGATAATTTTACTTTAAAGAACATTTGAAATGCTTGGCTTAATTTTCCTTACAGCAGATGGCACTGTTGCTACAATCTTGAAGTTCACATTTTACAGTGTTTCTTTCATTTAAGAACCAAGGCTGCATTTTACATTTATATTTACAAATGATAGAATTATGTATCAAATTCTGTTTGACCAGGCTGGCAGCCTTTGCCCATCTCCCCCGAATCTTCACAATCCCATGTGATATTAACTTCATAATTTTCTATGATTCTTTGTGGCTCATATTCCCAGTGTTTTTCAGCCACTTCAATACCATAATATTAGCACAATCTCCAGTGTAACAGTCTCACCACATTATTATGCCTTTCAGTATACAGTCCCTCTGCCATTAGTGCATCACAACCAGCAACAAGGCGTTTAACTGTTTCCAATTCAGTTTTACAATACCTACATATGTCTGTTTCTCCCACATGTTCAATGGACTTTGTTAGCCAGCATGTATGTAGCCCACTATCTTGGGCTGCCAATATTAACCTTTCATTTCTTGATGTGAATTCATCTCTCCTTAACCATTCCTGTGTTCGTTCTTGATCAACATAAGGCTCTTCCAGAAGTTTTCTATACTTGCAACTATATTTATGTTTTTTCCACATTTCTTGCCTTCTCATCTGGTCCTTCACCTTATAGTCTTTCTTTTGTTTTTCAGCACATTCAGTTGCTGCCTAATTTTTATCTACTTCTGGTATGATTTCCATTCCTGCTTGCTGTCTATATGCTTCTGCTAAATTAAGCAGAGATGTCATCTTAGATTTATTCTCCTCATGTTTCAAAACTTTCACTACATTTGGATCCTGTGAGGTCAGCAGATATGTTTGGAGTCCCATGATTGTAGATCTATACATGTAATCAATTTCAAGGAGGCCCATCCCTCCTTCGGAGTGGGAAATATATAATCTTGGTATACACTGATTTTTATAAATCTTTTGGTAAGCATGAAGCATCCTTCTTGTTTTAATATCCAATCTATCCAACACTTTTTGGGGACAGTCAATCACTCCAAAACTATAAGTTAGGACAGGAAGAGCAAATTGATTTATGGCTTGGATCTTGTTCCTAGATGTCAATGCTGTTTTCAGGATTAATTTAAGTCTTCTAAAGTATTCCTTACTGAGCTTTATTCACATTTGTTCATCTTTTATTGATGACCCTTCATCAATTCCCAAGTATTTATATACTCCCTTTTGCTCAAGTTCTTTTATATCACATTCTTGACCCAAACCTATGTTTTCCTAGTTTTGCAGTTTTCCTTTTTTAAAGGTTGCTTTTGCATATTTATCAAGACCAAATGACATTCCAATATCATCTGAAAAAGTTTTGACAACCTGCAGCTGTGCTTTCAGTTCCTCATCTGATGAGCTATACAGTTTTAAATCATAAACAAAGAGAAGATGAGAAGTCATTAGACTTTGTTATTTTCTAGAAGCCAAATTGTAGCCATGGCCTAAGCTGTTAAGTAAACAGCTTAATGAATTCATGGCAAGGCAGAACAGCAATGGTGATAGTCACCCTAGAATACCCCCCTTTGAATTTTATCCATGGGATAATAGTCTGTCCTTTATCATGGCTTAATTGCAAAGTGGTCTGCCACTGTTTCGTAGTTACTGTAATGTAGTCAGTCAGTGTAGGGTGTATATTATACATTTTAAGCACTCTTTTATCCATGAATGTGGAATACTATCAAATGCTTTTTTGTAGTCAATCCATGCCATACTTAGATTATTCCCCTTCTTACAGTTCTCCACTATAACTTTGTTTAACAACAGATGATCCTTTGTTCTATATGACTTTCTTTTATTGCCCTTTTGTTCTACTGCCATAATTTGTTTTCTTCTAAATGACTATAAACTCTGTCTGCGTCAGTTCCCATGTATAGTTTGTACATCGTTGAAAGACAAGTTATTGGTCTATAATTTTTAGGGTAGCTTTCAGGTTCACTCTTAAGTAAGAGCATTGTTTTTCCTGTTGTTAACCAGTGCGGTGTGTGTTCGGGTGCACATATAAATAGTTCTTACTCATGGCTAAGTCCTCGTGTAAAGAAGTTAATACTTTAAGCCAAAAGTTAGGTACTGCATCCGTGCCTGGAGTTTTCCAGTTAGAGGCTTTTCTCAACTTTGTTTCAATCTCTCTGGCTGTTATTTTATCCCATTTCATATCCTGTACCTTTAAGCTTCTTATTCTTTCTTTTACTTCTTCTATCCATTTAGCATCTTTGTTATGTTATACAGGATCTTCATAGATACTTCTCCAAAATGTATCTACTTCCTCTTTTTTTGGCGGTCTTTAAATTCCTTTTACCTTATTTCCCAGTTCTCTATAAAACTTTTTTGGGTCATCAATAAATTGCTTATTTTGTGCTTTTCCCTTGTATTTATCTTTGTATCTTCGAAGTCTTTCTGCCTGTTTTGAAATTTTTAGTTTGTTATCTCCAATAGTACATAATAGATCCTGGTCTGTTTGTTAGAGTGGGAAAGGCAATGGAAGTTGATATGTGAAAATGGTAAATGCATGCACTACACTGTTGCATGGATAAAACTTTTTTTTATTTACATTCAGTGTTTTTTGATCTTTTTGTAATACAATATAAAATAACAGTGAAGCCATTAACACTTTAAAACAAATTAGTATAATACATCTTAAGTAGGAGTTATCACCACAAAAATAAATATTAGTTTGATTAAGGATTAGTAAATGCATGCATACTTTCCAGGTTTTATAAATAGTTTTGAATAGATGATCCTTGGGATTCAGAAAAGTCTGCTAACAGCAGTAAGCCTTTTTTTCTATTTTCCCATTGGCAATAGCTTTTTCTGAATCAGAAACAAGATCTTCCCAGTAATTCTACAAGGTCTATAGAATCACCTTGGTGGGCTGTCTCCTCAGCCAAGTTGCATGCTAAAGTGGCATTACAGGAAGTGGCCTATTCTAATTGGCCATGTGCACTCCATCAGAAATACTTGTGGCAAGGCATTTATGTAGCCAAGTGATTCAGCCAATGTTACTCTCACAAGCACTCAAGCTGAGCTGTACACTCTGCATACGCCCCCTGAGGAAGGAAGGAGGGTTTCTGGCCAATCCAATCAACAGCAGTCGGCTCAAGGGCAGGACTTCGGTGAATGGCTTAGGTTGTCCACAGCAAGTTTCTCGGACTTGAATGAGGAGAGAAATGAGCAGCCCACTTTGAACAAACAGTTGGATTCTTTTGAGAAAACAGTAAAAAACTTTAAAAGTTGTCTGCTGGATAATGCCTTTCTGAACAAATCCACATCATTAAAGCAGGTTCCTAAAGGTCTTCAGATATGGAAGCTGCCCACGGGAATTGAGGTTAGTTCCCCTGCTTACAGTGAACTTGTTGAACTTTTCAACAATACAGGCTTGGACATGTTAAAATTATCATAAAGCATAATACTTCCAGGTTGGCAGTCCTGGAGGATGAACTGAATGCTATACATCAGAACATTGCCAAAGATTTGTTGTTTAGCGAATATCTTAATAAATACAATCAGATTTTAAAGGATGCTGATAACTTTGTGAAAAACAGTATGAACACTAAACGGAAAAAATTGATTAGGGACATGAATGACTATCAAAATTATTGTGCATACCCTATTGGTGCAAAGGACCCTAAGAGGGGTGTGGGTTTCTCTGTAGGTCCAATTCAGACCTGGTCTATTGACAATTATGAGGTGTCTGAATTAAACAATGAGCATTTTTTGGAGGAGAACGACGGGCTGAGAAGGTCTGAGAGGTTGAGGAACAGACGGAAGGGGGGTTGATTGTGATGTACCTGTTGAACCATCACATTGTGATATATTTAAGAAAGATGACTTTACTATCTACAATTATACTGCAATGACTTAACAATGTTCATCACAGCTTATTGAGCAAAGCTACAACTTTTGTTCCTGAGTTTTCCTTGGATATTGCTGATGTGTTGATCAATTTGAAATTGTACACTAGACAGCTTAATCTAAAATTATTTTTTAATGGTAATTCTTTAAGCAAGGACAAAGTTTCATTACACAGAAGTAGCTTATTCATAGCACCTCCAAATGTAGACCTATTAGTTTTTGAGAGGCTCTGTAAAGTCGAAATGAGAAGGATTTTGAATTCTAACAAAAACAAAATGGTTCAAGATAACTTGGCCACTGATGAGAGAAAAATACTATTTAGTTTATCCAATAATCATGAGTTATGTTTGATGAAACCTGACAAAGGTGAGGGCATGGTCATTATGTCACAGTATGACTATGCCTTCAGGATATCTGAAATTTTAAACGACCAGTCTACTTGTATGGGAGCCAATATCAATGAGGTTAACAGGGCCTATTCGAAAATTTATTTATTTTTGTTAGATGCACTATTTCAGGGTATGTTAGATGAGGAAGAACACAAGTATCTGTCGGTTCCACATACTGTTATTCTGGTAATTTTCGGCATACCGAAGACACACAAGTCTATTTCTAACTCCCCTTTTAGACCCATTGTGGCTGCTAAGGGGTCTAAATCTGAGCCATTGGCAGCTTTTGTGGATTATTTTACCAAAATAGTTTTGCGGGAATCTGAACATATTTTAAGGGACTCATGGCATTGTTTAGAAAGACTTAGGGGTGTTGATTTATCTGAGCCCTTCACATTTCTTACCATAGATGTGATAAATTTATTTACCACCATACCCCATGAGGAGGGCCTTGATTTCTTTAGAGAAAGCTTAGTCAACAGCAAAACTTGCAAAAAGAATAGGATTAACTTGCTGGTTGATCTAATGGAATTGGTCCTTAAGAATAATTTTTTGCTCTTAGAAGGGGAAATTTACCAACAAATTGCAGGAGTGGCCATGGGAGCCAAATGTGATCCCGTGTTTGCCAACTTGGTACTTCTATACTGGGAAGTAAATTATATCTTCACATCTTGATTTATGTCCAAGATCCTGTTATATAACAGATTCTTGGATGATATTCTGATTCTATGGAAAGGGACTGAACAGGAGGCCAATGAGTTCCTTGAATTTTTAAATAACACCACTACTTTTTTCAGGTTCACCAACTTTTGGCATGTGTGTGAGATAAATTATTTAGACATCCATTTGAATTTTGATGGGGGGATTCTTGAAAGTGGTATCCATAGGAAGGAAACTTTTTCGAATTCCATGCTCCATTTTAGTAGTTGTCACCCTTATCACCAGAAGAAGGGAATCATCAAGGGACAGATGGTCAGACTGTCGAGATTGGTGAGCAAATCTGATACTTTTAAATGTGAGTTGTTTCAACTTGTAGGGATGTTTTTAGATAGGGGATACCCCTTAAAATTAATTTTGATGGTCAAACATAAGGTTTTAAAGAAGAGAGATACCCTTTACCAACCTATACTTCATGCTGGGTTACCAGTAAAACCACCCCAACAACAGTCTGATGGTTCATCTACAATGGTCCTTAGGTACAATCACCTCTCCCAAGATATTGTTTCAGCCATTAACTATGCATGGCACTTTGGTCTTAAGGATGCAAGTAAGGAAATTCTTGGCCCGGGACCTAGGATAGTTTACAGTCGAGGGAGAAATGTTAAGGACATTATGGAGAATTCTAGTTGCAAGTCTTTTATATCTAGAATGTACAAATGTGGGACATGTAGGGTATGTAAGTATATCAATGATGGCCCATATGTGTCCATACCTGGTTACAGCCATTCTTTGAGCTGCCCAGGAAGGTGCAGCTGTAACTAACATGTTAGTATATGTTGCCACCTGTATCAGCTGCACATATTTTTATGTGGGCAAAACTGCACAAAGACTTAAGGATAGAATTATTGAACATGTTAGGGCCATCAGAAATAGAGATGCTCACAATGCACTCTATAGGCATAGTACATGTTGTACTAATTTTTAAAAAATTATTTACTTTGTCATTGACAAGTTGAAAAGTAGTGAAAGAGGAGGTGACTTGAAACTAAAGGTGGAAAATTTGGAGACCATGTGGCAACTTAGGCTAAATGCTATGCATCCACTTGGCCTGAACGACAGTATTGCTATTCTTCATACACTTAAGGCTAAAGCAAATGTGATTAAATAAAATTTCTTTTTTTTATATATTTAACAACGTATATCAGCATCACAACATTTTATATCTTTAAGCATATTGTATGAGTGCATTTTTATCTTGTATTTTGGTTCAATTATGTTTTTATATTTCATGTATAATCAACTTTTTTTTTATTTTTGCGATGATGTCATTCAATGTGAATTGATCAGTAGGTAGGGGATGGGGTATTTAAATGTTGTTTGTACAAACCAACGTTACTCTGATGAAGCCATTCTCACGGTGAAAGCGCTCAGTCGTTAGGATCTTTGTGTTTTGTGCTATTAAATCGGTGAAACCACGTTTGCGTTGTGACTTTTTTATTTTTATTTCATTGTTTTTTGCTTCGTTGGAAGACTTGGTGTTTTTGTGACAAGATCTTCCCAGTAATTCTACAAAGTCTATAGAATCACCTTGGTGGTCTGTCTCCTCAGCCAAGTTGCATGCTAAAGGGGCATTACAGGAAGTGGCCTATTCTAATTGGTCACCTATTACTTTCAATAGGTGAGACTGTATTAGTGGACAGATAGTGATGTGTGGTGTGTGCATGTTTATATGTGTGTGGCTGCATGTGTGAGTGTTTGCAGAGAGATGAGTGGTCTCAGGTGAGAGTGTATATGTGTGTGTGTGTGTGTGTGTGTGTGTGTGTGTGTGTGTGTGTGCGTGCGCACGGGTGAATGAGTGTGTCCACAAGTACCATCAGGTGAGGAGGGCTGTATGTGTGCATGTGTGTGCACATGCATGTCTATAGCTATATCTATATATATCTATATCTCTGTACTCCTCCCTTATTAGACCTATAATTGAGTATAATGCCCCATTTGGTATGTACCTCTCCAAATACTTGCACCAAATGGAAAGACCACAGAAAAAAAGAGAATACATGGCCTCCAACACCTGTCCTGTGCGGACAGGCTTAAGTCACCATCACTCTACTCGGTATCATACAGATTGTTCAGAGGTGATCTGTGTCGAACCCTGCCCTAGTAGAGATGCTCCATATCTGTAAGTCTAACTCCTCGCACATTACCCATTTGATAGGCCTAAATCTAATATGTGACATCAACAAAAGCTACTGGAGAGAAAGGTTTGTCTCACAGAGGCTGCCCTGTCTCTGGAATAGACTTCTCATTCATGTCAGAGTACCTCACTGACCCTCTTGAAGTGCATCCTTGATGAGTGGATGGGAAACCATAAATTTGTCCCAGGGGTTCCACCTTTGTCCTCATTGACAATGGTGACAGGTGCTAATGAGGTTTCTTTTTGGGGATAAACTCTTGGCTAGGCTTGTAAGGGCCTCATGGCCATTAGCCTAGAAACCTCCTAAGATCCTATGATCTATCTATATATATATATATATATATATATATATATATATATATATATATGGATCTAGGGCATTTCACCGAATGCACATTTCACCGAAAGTTAAATTAGTGTGCACTTTTCACCGAAAGCTCAATTCACCAAAAACACAATTCACTGAAACACATTTCACCGAAAGTGGTATATGGCCTTGTCCCCACTGTAGTGTGACCCTGGAGTTGGTATATATAGTAGTAGGGTGGGGGTACCACCCTCCACATCGGGGGGGTGTGGGGGGCATAGCCCTCCACATATTTTAAATGTGTTAAACTATATACATGCATACTTGCAATTGCAATATATTACTCTTATCCAAACATGATATATACTTTAAATATGTGGGGGGTCCGCCCACCACACCCCCCTACTATATATACTAACTCCAGGGTCGCACTACAGTGGGGACAAGGCCATATACCACTTTCGGTGAAATGTGTTTCGGTGAATTGTGTTTTCAGTGAATTCTGCTTTCGGTGAATTGTGTTTTCAGTGAATTCTGCTTTTGGTGATTTGTGTTCGGTGATATGAGTTTCGGTGAAATGTGCATTTGGTGAAATGTCCTAGATCCATATATATATATATATATATATATATATATATATATATATATATGTCAATATATATAGACGCACACACACACACACACACACACACACACACACACACACACACACACACGCACACACCCATTCACCTGTGCACACACACACAGACCCCATGATGCACAAAATGGGAAAAGGGGTTGAGGATGAATATATATATATATATATATATAGGTGAGAGTTGAGTGTGACCATGAGTGACAGCAGGTGAGGGGGGTGCTGTGTGTGTGTGTGTGTGTGTGTGTGTGTGTGTGTGTGTGTGTGTGTGTGTGTGTGTGTGTGTGTGTATGTGTGTGTGTGTGTGTGCATGCTTGTTTGTGGGAGGGCTACCATACCTCTAAACTCCCCTAGACTAACAAGCACATTTTGCAATATTGGGGGTGGGGGAATACTACACACTATGGATTTAAGTAATGATCCTAACTCTCTTAAAAAGTGAAGAGAACAGCAGGTATTGCAGCATGATAGATGTATGTGGGGGTGAAAATGAGTCACCAGGAATTTAAATGATTACCCTGACTCCCTTAAAAGTTAATAGAACAACAGGTTTTGTAGCACAATAGAAGTATGTGGGGAACACTAGGCATTAGGGATTAGAATTATTATCCTCAGTCACTAGAGGAATAGGGAACAATCTTCATATCTTGTACCCCTGCCACATAAAGCAGTTTTGTAATAATTCACAACTTTAGCCCTATGCAGTGTCACTAGACACCAGGGATACTCTAAGTATTTCATTAAGTTACTTACAAAGTTAATGGAGGAACAGGGAAGAAGCTTTGAACCCTGCACCTTCAGCAGACACAAAAAACAGCTCACTAGCAGAGTTAGTCCTCTGTGCTGCCACTAGACATGAGAGATACTCCTTAAATATACCTTACCTCACTTCAAAAGCCTCTACCATTGGCACAGACAGCAGTGTATAGACAATCCATAGTTTTAGACATATTTGGTAACTGAGGAGGTCTAGTGTTCTGTGTCTCCTGATGCATTTTCTGAACTATAAAAACTATGAAACCCTTAATGTCTGGCATTATTGACTGACTTGTAATAGGCCCCAAGTTATGAGGAACAGACCAGGGACAAAATCAAGGACAGGTGTGACAGATGGGGGTGAGTCCATTGGGATGGGGGCTAGCATACCTCTAAAGGAGCATGGTGAAGACTTCTGGACAAAGTCATGAGAAACTAAATGACACCAGGGCAATTTTTAAATATTATCATGAGTCTGTTAAAAAGTCAGTAGAGCAATAGGTCTATCATCTTGATATAGTTTTGGAACAATAAGAAAAATAAAATTCTAATGTGTGGCATTATTGACTGACTAAAATAATCCACAATTTATAAGAGGCAGAAACAGTAAGAGGCTACAGCAGGGATGCTCTGTAAAGTAAGAGGCAGGTATGAGGTATGGCGGTGTGTCCATGTTTGTGTGTGTGTGTGTGTGTGTGTGTGTGTGTGTGTGTGTGTGTGTGTGTGTGTGTGTGTGTGTGTGTGTGTGTGTGTGTGTGTGCACGCGCGTGTGGGTGTGTGTGTGTTTGAGAATACATGAGGAGAGTCACTGTACTGATGCGATGCACACACTGACAGCAAATATTACTGCAGGAAAGTGCTTCTTAGTACTAGCAGTAACCACTGTGTGATTCAGAGATATGCAAATTAGTGAATAATGAGGCCTTTCCTTATTGTAGCTAACATATCTCTGAATCGCATTAATGCAATTGTGGAAACTGCTGTTTGGCTGCAGCAGTTTCTGTGATCACAGTACAATGTTTCTGAATCATGTTTCAATAACATGTTGCTTCATGAAAAGATGGAGTGAAGGGAGTAGCAAAGGAAAGCAAAAATTAATGAAAAGGGAGCAACAGTAATTAAACAATTAGTAATACACAGCATTTAAATGGATACAAGATTACATTTTAGAGTAACTAGGAAAATATAACCATAAAACACTAATGAAGGAGAGGCAGTTGTGATTAATTGCATGCAAAGGTCAAGCAGTGGCAGACCTAAGGGCAAATAAGTTTAAATAACTGTAAAGTATAGTGTTAGTTACAGGCATACTAAGGATCTGCATTTATTAATACTATTGTAGATTTACAAGTTCACAGGTTCTTACTAAGCTTACAGCCAAGGAAACTATCATGCAGCTCAGCCATAACATGTTGTACTGATGGGACACTAACAGTTTTCCTCACATATCTCAGGTGAAAATTTGCAGTTACATATCCAGTCATCCAGAAGAGTGTTAAAGATTGCTAGGAAGTACTCTGCTTGATATGTAGGGATAACCTATTCCACAAACTGTGAATATGTTGGGGGTTAGGTTTGATGCTATGGTAGCACAGCTTTAGATCTTTAGAGGGGATGTTTGCTTTTTCTCTACTTCTGTTTAGGTGGAGGAGTTGAAAGATTGCTGGTTCTTTCATAATATAGAAGGATCACCCTTCAGGAGCCTATAATGACACTGGGTAGAGGGACTGGAATTGAGGAATTGTTGAAGTCTCTTGAAATGGTTTAACTATTTAGTGAGGTGTGTTCCAAAGGGTGCATTGTATTTAATGATGGTTCTAAGCATGAAAATAATTCAGGACTATCATTCCTTTGGACTTTATGGAGATGCCTTAACATATCCATGTTCTTTTTATTTCTGTGTTATGTGTACACAAAGTATAAAGGTGAAAAACTCCCATGGGAATGTAAGGCTAAGCTTCTTAAGACCTTCACAGATAAATGGCCTAGTCAGTATCTATGAACCTATGGAACTATAAAATATTCTGAAGGATAAGTTGTGCCTGGTTGAGGCTGAAGTGCATGCATTGAAGACAACAGCAATATATTGTCAACAGAAAGGTATATTGAAAGCAGAGATGATATGCTTACAGCAGCACAAGTGGTACAAAATGTAAATGAAGAATTGGCCAAGTAGCATTACACCTTTATCTAAAGATGAAGATCAGTTCTGAGTAAATGTCAACAGAAGCCTTAACCACTGAAACAATGAGGAGTTACACTATTAACAGTAACATTGCGGGTATGATCACTCCATATAGAAATTTAGGAAGAGGGTGAGCTGTAGTACATTATCGGCAACCAGAACTGATGTACTGCAGGAAGTCAATAAGCACTTCTCAGGAAGTAGAGCCATTGCAATAGGATAAGGTCTGTGTTAGAATCATGTGGTGTTGATTTGGTATAGCAATGTCAGTGGAAATGGATCTGCTCAGTGACGAAACAGAGGGGTCCCCTAAACTTGCAGGCAGCCACACTCACTTTCTTTTTCTCAGTTAACTAGTCCAATCTCTACAATATCTGCTTTCACTCATGGATACTTAGAAAGATCTAACATCATATATACATGTATATCTATCTATATATATTTATATCTTTAGATATATAAACCAAGCAGAGGCATTATTAAAACCTAGTTTACAACTGAATTATATTTACATTACATTTATGTTAACCTTCATAGGCTTACTGCATTTATATTAATGATAACAGCTTACTGCATTTCAGTTAATGTTAAAAGATATAGCAAAAATAATGCTCCTTAAGCAATCTCTCTCTACAGTGAATAAAGCACTTCATATGGCAAGTGCAGCTATAAGAGATGTGCAAAAGAAAGATCATGGGTATAAATTACACACAGAAACAGTTATGCCACTAACCTGTAATTTTGTATTTAAATTAAACACTAGTTTAAATGGGTCTATATTAGAACGTCGAAATTTCATTATTTCGAGCATTCTAACATTGACCCCTATTCAGTGAATGCTGAAAATAGCGAAACGACAGATAACTGAATTTTTTACTAGGGAAAGAATTTGGTTGTCCGTTTCTGTCATTTTGCTATTTTCAGCGCTGTGGTGGAAACTTATGGGTTGGGTTCAGGTAAGTGTGCGATTGGGCATGGGTTAGGTGAGTTAGGGTTATGGCGCGAGGGAGGTATATGTGCGATTGTGTGGACGTGAGGGTTAGGGCGGGTTAGGTGAGTTAGGATTAGGGCGCGGGTGAGGTGAGTGTGCGATAGTGACGGACCTTAGGGTTAGGGTTTGGGTTAAGGTAAGTGGATAGTTAGTGGTGTTTGTACAGTTTAGTATAGGGTTAGCTGCAAGATTTTGTGTGTGTGTGTGCGTGTGTGTGTGTGTGTGTGTGTGTGTGTGTGTGTGTGTGTGTGTGTGTGTGTGTGTGTGTGTTTGTGGATTGGTGTTTGTTTGGTGTTTTTGTGTTGTGTGTATGTGTTTTGGAACAGCAAATTTTTTCTCTAGGAAAAAATTTGCTGTTCCGAATGTTCAATGTTGTCAGTGTTCGCTGAATAGGGGTCGATGTTAGAACATTGGAAATAATGAAATTTCGATGTTCTAATATAGACCCGTTTAAACAGTATGATATGACGCAGAAGTTCAAAATCAAGTTATGTTACTCAACTGCAAGCAAGGAAAGAACTGAAATAGAAATTATGCTTTTGTCAAAGAAAATTCCAAGATTTGACTAACAGCAAATCTGAGCACAGAATTAGTAGTTGCAAAACCAGCTATAAATAGCTACTGAGTACTGTTATAGGCTTATGTCACTATATAAGGTCAGAGAAAAGGGGGGTGGAATTTACACAAAAAAAAATGAAGTGAATTGAAAATGTAGACAATGAAATGAGAGTTTGTTATTGGGTTGAAGACATGAAAAGTGACCCCACACTGTTTAAACCAGAGTGTACAAGTAACTAACTGAGTTGTTTAAAGAAACAAATTCAAATAATAGCAACTATGATTCAAAAACTATTTTACAGGCTTGATATGCACTGTAGTCAAGAGAAAATTAATAGAAATGTCTGTCTCCATTTTTAATGCAACTGTGTGTCAGTCCAGAGCAACCAACCAAACTGGCCCCAACCCCTGTAACCACACTGAACTTCCTTTTCTAAGAGAAGCATTTGAGTCTGTATAACACATGCTGTTGCTCAAAAATGCTTAAGGATGCTGAAAGCAGGCTGTGTGCATGCATCCATGTGTGTGTGTGTGCGTGTGTGTGTGTGTGTGTGTGTGTGTGTGTGTGTGTGTGTGTGTGTGTGTGTGTGTGTGTGTGTGTTTGTATGTGTGTGTAGCCATATCTTTATATATCTATGTGTGTGTGTGTGTGTGTGTGTGTGTGTGTGTGTGTGTGTGTGTGTGTGTGTGTGTGTGTGTGTGTGTCTACATACTAGGGAATCTTTCTTTTGTCAGAGAACCAGTGGAATTTCTGCAAGATCTGACCTTTCTCACAGATCTGTAACATTAGAAAAAGCTCTATCCGTGTATACATATGAACAGGTCTGTGCATGGGAATTGCATTTTTCTATAGACCTAAAGTGAAGTAATGGAGTCAAAGACGAATAATCTTTTATATGAACTATTTGCAATGCAGCTGTTTTATGTGCAGGCATAGAGGAGCTATGGCTAACTATAGATGTGTTACAGCCACATAAGATGGCTGACTACAGATGTGTTACAGCCACAGAAGATGGCTGACTACAGATGTGTTACAGCCACAGAAGATGGCGCTGCTTGGTGTGTGTCTACCAGAACACAAGTAGATAAAAGACCCAAACAGAAGTCATGCACAGATAAGAGGAATAGCTGGCTTTAAGTACAAATGAACTCCACATTGACTTGGGGTCTGGTGCACACAAAGGGCACAACCAGAACTGAATATTTCATTTTGATATTTTTGCTGAAAGTTTTTTAATGATACTAGTATCTAATCCTAACAATTTTTCCAATGCTGGATCACTACCAGATACCTTCATTGACCAGTTACCCACCTATGCCCATAGAATTATCACCCATCTCCCAAACAAATATAACTACAAATACACTTGTAATCTCTCCAGTTTCAACCACAAATCATGTATTGACTCCTTAATTGACATGTACTGGTCCTCATTAAAAAAAACTCCCTCTGCATGAAGCTGTGTATCATTTCAACTCCACATTTCTTAGCATCCTTGATAGCTTATATCCCCTCTGTGCAAAAGGAATCAAAATGAATCACTCCCCATGGCTTTCAAAATCACCAAATCAAAACCAAAGATCTTATGACCAAAAGAGACAAAGTCTGGCAAAAGGACAAAACACATTCCAACATATTACTCTTTAAGCAGCTCTGTAATCTTACTAAAAAACAGGTATATAATTCCAAAAAAGAGTTCTACTCACACCTACAAAAAGCTACAAGCATAATCCTAGAAAAATGCTGGTCTTCTAATACCCCTTTACTTAATATAGGAACCAAAAAATACCCCAGCCCACTTACTGAAATCTCTCCTACCCAAATAGCTAACCAATTTAAAACTTATTTCATTGAAAGCATATCCAACACAACTTCATCTACAACACTATTATCCTCCACTCCCTCCCAAACCTCTTTAAAACCCACTCCTATGACTTTCTCCTCTACCAGCCAAACCTTGCCTAACAACATACTTTCCTTATCTTTTAAACCATTCTCTGCTCCCCTCATAAAAAAGCTTCTTCTTAAACTTAAACCCTCCCCTAGTTCATCAGATAACCTTTACACTGAATATCTTAGACTATCTGCAGCTGCATACCTTGTCTCATTAGCATTGTCATCAACAGATCTATATCTAGAAATCTATTTTCCTTCCCTATGGAAACTCCATGGAAATATCACATTTCCGTCCCATAGCCATCTTGTCTCGTCTCTCAAAGATACCTGAAAAATGCATTCACAGTCAGCTCCTTAATCATCTCCTCAATAATAAACTGCTACACATAACATGGATTTTGGCCAGCCCATAGTACAACAACTGCCTTACTATCCTTCACAAAAACTGTAAATAAGTCCAGACACTCTGGCAAATTTGTCTCAGCATTATTTCTTGATTGTTCGAAGGTCTTTGATGCAGTCTCTCATCCTAAACTTCTCGTTCAGCTACCTAAACTTGGTCTGTCAACTTCCTTTATCAAATGGTTCACTAGTTAACTTTCAGCAGGCAACAAGCAGTAAAATGGAAAGGGTCTTTTTCACCATGCCTGTCTAACAAAATTGGAATTCTCCAGGGCTCTATCACTGTTCCTCTCCTCTTTAATATTTTCATGAACAACCTGCACACTTCTACATGTCACGGCCTTCTTATTCTGTATGCTGATGGCTCTTGTATTATCTGCTCCTCTAACTCTCTAACACCTCCAAATCATAACTCAGAAAGCCTTTACCTCTATTGAGACCTGGCTTAATAATGTCCAACTCTTACTTAACCTTCCATAAAGTAAAACTTCTATTTACTCCTAAAACCAAAGTCCTAGATACTAATAATTTAAATGTCATCTCAATAAATAATACATTAATTAAATTAGTCTCCCACACAAACGTATTAGGTATAACTATCAACAATAACCTTAAATTTGACCTCCATATTCAAAATAACATATAAAAAATCAATCAGAAACTTCAAATGCTATATAGACACTAATACTTCCTAAATAACTCCACCAAAACTCCACTTGCCACTACATACCTGCTACCATCTCTCCTTTATAGCTCTCCTATTTTCACCACTTTACAATCCACACTGAAAACTAAACTAGAAACCTACTACAACAAAGTAGCTAAATTTGCTACCACTAGAGCTCCATACCACCACACTGCTCTTCATACACTAAACTGGCTCTAACTTCCACAACAACTAAATTACCTCCAGTTGGTAACAAATCACAGTATTATTCATGAACCTGCTAGTCCTTAGTTCTATTCAACACCTCTACTGCCCCAAATATCTGTCCAGTCAGAAGATAAACAGCTCCTGCCCCTATATAAACTAAACAAATCAGCTGGGAAAAGCCTTCACTCATACTGTGTTGCAAAAAAATAGAATGACTTGCTTTGCTCCTTGAGATCTATTTCAAACCTAGCTATCTTTAAACACAAACTTAAAGAATTCCTATCCAAAAATGGTTCTGCTCATGTGCCAGTCCTAGCTAATACCCTCCAACTTATTGACCCTTTATTTCTGTCCTTCCTTGTGTATCTTCCTAGCCATGACTTCTTTGTCATCATTTTCTTCTTTACTCTCTTTTATTTTGTATTTCTCCCATACCCTCTTTTTCATAGCTCTCTCATACTTTACTTTATTATTATTTTATTCCTTCTGTTTCCTTTCTCTCCATAACCTACACTTCCTATTCCCCTCGGTTTTCATTTCTCTCTAATCTTGCTAGCATCTAATAATCATACTGATTTTCCATTCTCAGAAAGACAAATATATATGAGTGTGTGTTTTATATATATATATATATATATATATATATATATATATATATATATATATATATATATATATATATACAGTTCTCCAAATTTTCTACCTAAACAATGTTCAATACCTTTGAAGTTATTGTGCATTACCTGATTTTTTTTTATTTCATTGTCATATTTTTGTATTCACCTTTATGTGTATTGTGACATCCCCTATCTAGGCCAGTAATCAAGGAGTCTGACTCCTCAACACTGACAATGAACAGGGACGTTTACTTGGAATAAAAATATGTACACATAGTATTTCCAGATGCAGCTCTCTGCATCAAGCACAATTTCCCTTAAGAGTACACAGGGAACACACTCAGTCCGTGGTCTGGGTCTCTCTCTCTCTCTCTCTCCAGGTCCCCAGTAAGACTCCCCACTGGCACAGCTGTAGAGTTGAGTCCTCAGCCAAGTATCCAATCCAAGTCCTGCAGCACCCCCTCTGTGAAACCAGTGCTTTGTGTCCCTGCTGCTTGCAGCTCACTCACACGCACACACACAGACACACACACACACACACACACACACACACACACACACACACCTGGGAAAGGCTGGCACAGATTTACTAGCTATGCCCCCTTCTGCCCGGACTATAAGGTAGTTACTGCCACCAGACACTCCAAAGTCAGCTACTCTATGGTTCTTACAAGGGTACCCAATTATACTGAGTGACATTAATATTAGTACAAATGACAGTATTTTGACCAATGCAGTAATGCTTTCAGGAGTGGCCACAGAATCGCCAAATAGATATGAGTACTCTCAGAGGTTAAAATATTCCCTAAAGGACTAACCACAATGAAATCTTTGAATATATGTAATAATAAATAATAAAAGAGCATGAAAATATTAAATATTTATTTATAATAAACACCAGAGTTTCAGTCACAGGAAATATTAAAATAACACAAATTAATAGATTCATACATATACAGAAAAACACTACTTAACTAATCTCACTATATTTTTCTGACTGATCTAAAGAATTACTATTCCCTGGTCACTTACTAGAGCAAGGCAAAATGAAGTAGGTGAGGGGTCCTTCTTTGTCACATTCCAAAAATAGACTGCTCTGAGACATCAGTCTCATCTAGTATTAAATAGCATCATTGCAGTGATGGATTACAGAATGGCAATATATACATCTGGTCATCTGACTTCTGGTTCCCATGCTACCCCCTTTCCTAGCAACTGACTCAGAATCTCACACATATGTGTCAATAATACACACACACATAGAGCTTTGCTAAGATCTGTTGCAGCTTATACAATAAAGCACTTCCACTCTTCCTACAGCAGCTAATAAACCATTCTCTGGCATAGACATTTCATCTCTGGCTGCAGTCAGAACTGTAAGATACAATCTTTTATGGCCTAAATTAAGTAATTTAATTTCTTACTATTTTTCAAAGTTAGCTGGACTGAAATTAATCTCTTCTCTCCATGTATCCTATCTACAACAGTACAGTCTGATATAAATATATATATTTTTTTGTCCAGCAGGATACACTGTTGATACATTTTTAACACAAGCAACTTTACAAATACATTTTCAGCACAAGCATCTGTACAAATCAGTTTGTTATACGAATGACATATAATTCTTTACAAAATTCCATCTAGCTGTGCTGTTGTTACACATCCACTGCATTACTTCTCCTGGCATAGCTGGCGATACCTCACATCATCACATATATAACATATATGTATTTCTGTAATATCTTTGTCTAAATATTTTTGAAAATATTTGTATTTCTTTCTTACAAATATTGGAGCTTGTCTCCCTTGGCCTCCACTGAAAATGGGTACCTTTTGGCCCAGTTGGATTTTCCCAGTAAACAAATGTCAATAAATAAATAAATAAATAAATAAATAAACAAAAGCTTTTGTAACACTTTCGTGTAGTTAATAAGTCAGGTAACAATATTCCTAGTGTATCAAGGAATGTCAAGTTTTGCAATTATACCTGCCATTTTAAAATTCCAACACTCCTTTGGTTATACTGAGAAATCAATTTAAATTGCCACTACACAGGACAAAATGAGTGATATGGGTGACCACTTCCTAAAAAGCAAGAGTGATGATGTCATTAAATTTGCTGCATTTGTTTGACACAGCTAATCATGGTGGAACCCCCTGTGGTTCAGTTAATCTTTCAAATCACTCAGGTACATGTCTGCTTACACAGAAAATTAAACTGATATTTCCAACACATTGTTTGGTGAAGTGACTGCTTACCCAAATGCAAAGTATTATGATTTCAATACACTTGCTGTGGACTATTTGACTCAGTTAATAATAATGGAAGAACATTCTCTTAACTCATTACAGCTGAATGTGCCTCCAGGCATTTCTGCAGTTACCTCCTACTGATGCCTCTAGATGTCAAATATTGCTTGTTCATATTTGCATTAAAAATTCCAAAACCATGCTACATACAAGGTATCAGAAGATTTAATCTTAAAGCATACATGATAGCAAACATAACTGTATTGATATTTGACCTCTGACTAATGCAGCTAAAGAGGTATTTAATATTATTTGTATACTGTTTGTTTTGTAATAATTTTCTTATTTCTCTAAATATCTCAACATTCAGGTGACACACACAGCACTGAATAGCCTCATATGAAAGTTCACAACTATATGAAGAAATTCTTGCAGCAAGTATGTGTCTTGCTTGAATGGTTGCTGATATATCATAAGCTGGTTATACAACATTACAAAATTAATATTCACTGCCTTTATTTTGGCTTATAAAATCCATATTAAGTATCAAACTGAATGAATGCCACCAATGTAAAAATTAATTTATCCTGAATAGTTTGCCATTTACAGTTTGCTAGTAACACGGTTCCAGAGATTTGAATGTTTGTTTGAACTGTAAGGCGATAACTTCATTTGTTTAAAGTCTCAAGCCACACCCACTGGGAGTTAAAAGTACACACTCAAAAGAGCTGTACTGTAGGGAAGGAGTTAATTAAAGATGAGGTGGACACCTGGATCTGTTAATTTTGATGGGGGCTGATTATTTATACTTTACTGTGGATCCCTTGGCTCCATTAATCTTTCTGGGAGCCAAACCTCTCAAGTGTACCTCATTAAGAGGAACATTTCTCATTTTTGTCTTAAAAAGTCCATGTTCCTCACTGAGATGGTCTGTCACAGATTCAGTGTTAAGGATTTTTTAAACTGATATCGATTGTAATTAGAACTGAATCATATTAATTCATCAAAAAGAAATGCTTATAAGTATAAAGTAACACATTTTAACCATTCTGTGAACTTCCTAGCTGAAGTTGTTAGCAAGCTATTAGTAAGTGTTCCACATTTTGTCCATTTGTCCCACATTGTGACAGGCAGTGTTCTTCATTTTGGAGATGGAAGGTTGAGAGTTGTGGAGCCCCAACTTACTACTAATAGAGGTGAGGTCTTCCGATTCTGGATAGCTTGGTAGGCCTCCTGACACTTTCAATTCTAGTAAGGCTTTCTGATTTTTTTAATTCCTTTTGTGGGTCCTTTGAAAACGTTTTATTAGGCTTCTCCTAATTGTAATATGAGTGGGGGTCTGTTAATGGGTTGGAAGGATTAATTTTCTGTAGGCATCTTATACGGTCATTTATGTTTGATTTCCTTTATTTTAATCCTTTTGAAATCACTTTATAGCCTTTAATTTCAATGGAAGCTTTTCAGTTTTGTTAATACTGCAGAAAGTGGTAAATCTGTTAATTCTGTGAGAGACCCTCCCACTCTACTCTTGCTTAGTCTGTTCTAATGACATTAATTCTGCTATGGCCTGCATGACTTTATTTTCTAGTTGAGGGTTTATATATTGCATACTATTAAGTGGAATAGCTTAGGTAAGGTCAACATTAGTATGTTAGATTTTTTGTTCTGCAGTGTACTTGTACTTTATCAATACTGACAATGTGTTGCAACTAGTAACATGTTGTTGATGTTACAGAATATTGTATGCCATCTTAAACTATGGTTTATATTATGCATGCCTAACCTAATAAAATGCTAATGGATCTGGTGGAGTGGTCAGTCATAACTGGAGGATAAAATCTGCAACAGGTAAAAATACAAACTAGTTTTTGAGCAGCCCATGTAACTGTTCAAGTAGACATTATTAACACCTTAGTTGCAGATGCTAAGAACACTGTATTACAGTGATGCTCCACGTGTGCGTGTGTAGAGAAGTCTTATCTTTAATAAAGCCAGTGAACTTTTAATTGTGCAGTAAGTTGTTTCTGTTTTTATTTGCCCTGCGATTTCCCAAAGATGGACTAAATTGGGCTTTGTTCGAGAGGGGTCCAATGGCATTCTTGGTATGGCACTTAACATCTACCCATCTACCCTCTGCGCCATAAAACATATTGAAAAGGGGGTGCTCAGTACCTTTTGCTTTCTCATTTCTATTCCCAGGCGCCCATGTAGCATGCAACATATTTGGATGTAGTTTGGCTAATCAAAAGTCTTTTTAAATTTCTTTTCTTCTTGTAGTCTCCCTCAGAATTATTGACTGTTTCATAGCAGGAAGAGCATGGATTACTCTTTAACTTTCCAGTGAGGTCATTGCATACCTATACTTTATTAATTTGTTCCCAGTAGTGAGTTTCTAACTCCAAGTTACCCTAAACTTAGGTTGTTTGTTACACAAAGTATTCTGTTCAAGCTCTCCCTCCGCCCTCTCTTTGTCACAGCTGATTTCAGACCCTTATCCTAAGAAAACATTTTTTCTGCCTTCCTGTGTGCATTTTATATTATAGACAGTTTGTAACTGTGTTTTCCTATCAGTTGTACAAATTAATAGAATGGAGGATGCATGTGTACATTTTAACTTTGACTGCTGACATTTGTATATTTAATATGACTTTGAAAATTTCTATATGCACACCTAGTGTACAAAAGTTCAAGAGAAATATACATTTCAGAGATTGCATATTTTAAAAGCACCCCCGAATAACTGAATATGACTAGGCCAGCCCTGCAAAAATGATATTCTGAACTAGCAAGATAAAAGTTTCTGTTTTCAATTACATTATCAGTGTCTATGAACATAACATTCTACACAACAAATAACTATGTACTTTAGCTCAAGGTCACAGCCTCATGAAAAGCAATAATTTATACTTCTCAATTTTCCAGAGAGAATTTATTCAAACTTTGACAGTAAATGGGTAGATCTGCAAAGTTACACTTTATTGTAAAAGACTTCCTAGTGAATAAAATTTGCATTATGTATGACCAGTATTTGGAATACGGAGAATGGAATTATTTCAAGCATCAAGTTTTAAGTTTATTACTGAATGCCAATAGGACTTGGTACTGGGAATTAAAAATTTTCTGTGAAGAATCTATCAGCTACAGGACCAGATTCAGAAAATTTCCTACGTCATGCTAATTAATTTTCATGATGAGCTGTCATGTGCAGGATGTGTGCATTTAGAAACACAATAGCCACAAGCCGGGCAGACCAAGCAACATGGTCAGGCATGGTATTTGTTACATGGTAATGAGTGACAGCATTACAATAAGTATCTTGGAGAATGCTGATGAGGAAAAACAAGATGAGAGAGTGATTCATAAATATGTAAATGCAGCACAGCATATTTGAACTCAGATGAATGCTCATGCTCAGACTAAGGAAACTGTGAAAGACTAATCGGAGTTGCAGCAGCAGCAGCATTAGTAAATGTGCATCTGCAAGATGCTTCTAGTGCCACTGCTTTATCTGATGATGCATGATGTTGCCCCCAGTGGAGTTTGATCATCTGACCATGCTTAATGTCTCATGGACTCCTCAACACCGATATTGTGGACTGGTACAAAACTCGTGAAAAATGAGAAGCAACTAAGAACAATATCCAGACACACCCGTGGAGACAATAATTCAACTGCTGCAAAAAGATGGTAAAAGCAGGTTTAATTCCCAAACGAATCCTTTAGCACAGAGAAAAAACACAGTGGAGACAAGCGCTTTCGCCTGGACAATTCCAGGCTTTATCAAGTCAGAGTAAAAACAAACTGTGAAAGCACTACCTATATACCTGAATCACATGCTTAAATTGATTGTTAATTAAACAAAACACGCTAGTAGAGAATAATTTAAAGACATATACCATTTCCTTTTAGCTTGTTACTAAAAGTCTATTGGGATGTAAATGTTTGTGTAAACCAAAATTGATTTCATATACAAATATATTAAACATATACTGTACAATAACACATTTTCTTAAAACATTACATTTAAAACCTTTTAAAAACAACATTTAAGCCTACGAGTATAGCATAAAACTGTAATAGACAACGAAATGTTGTCTGTACACCAAACAACCAAACTGTCAGCTACTGAATTTGTTGTATAAAATGTCAACCTATATTAAAAAATTGTGTGTGTTATAAGCTATAATCTGGCTCTTCTAAGTTTGAGAACTGGCCCTATGCTTAGCGTCTCATTCATGCCAGGTATACTGCTAGCATCAAGCCTAAGCTGCCAGATTAATTCCTTAAATTCCAGGGTGGATTCCCAGTCTCCACCCCTACTACTTGGATGAACTTGTTCAAGCACCATAAAAGCAAGTTTGAAATTAGGGCAACCAAGGGAATGTTTATAGAATGCGTTACTATCTTTCTTTTTACCTATATCATAGATATGCTCATATATGCGCTTCCTAAATTCCCTTTCAGTTTTTCCTATATAAAAAGCGCCACAGGTCAAGCAATACCCAATGTATACCACACCTTTCGTGTTACAAGTGTAGTGACCGTGTGGTTTCAAGTTTGTTTTACGTGTTTTAAGATATAGATGGTTACTATTGATAATAAAAGGGCACTGTTTGCACGTGCCGCATTTGAAGGTGCCATTCCTTTGTTGAGTTGTCATACAAGTAGTGATATGTCTTTGCTCAAACACCTCTTTTAAATTACGACCTCTTTTTCTGACAAAAGCTGGTCTCTTTGGAATCAAGTTTTTAAATTCATCATTGGTTTGTAACACAAACCAAAACTTATTGATTGTGTTCTCTATCTCCCTTGAATTCTCAGAAAAAGTATAAATAAAATAGCTAGAATTCTCCTGTGCTTGTGTGCTGGAGGGCCTTGGGATGGGGATACCAACATCATTGTTCCCAAACAATGGTGTATATAACGAGTCCCTTTTACTAAGAATCTCATGGATAAGGTTATTCACCAAATAATCCGGATAACCTCTCTCTGTAAACATCACCCTAAGGTTGTTAGCTTCAGCAATGAAATCAGGCAATCTGCTACACATACGAGATGCCCTAATAAGCAGACCTTTAACTATTCCTTTCTTTTGTTGGAATGGGTGTTGGCTGTTAAAATGTAGCAGAGAATTGGAAAATGAAGGTTTTCTATAAACCTTGGAGTATAATTCCATTGATTGTACATCTCTAAGGATTGCTACATCTAAATAATGAAGCTCATTCTCACTGATTTCATGAGTAAATGTAAGGAAATCAGTGGAAGAATTGATATATTCCAGAAAACCTATTACTTGATCTCTAGTGCCGTCCCAGATGATACAAATATCATCCAGGTAACGGCAATAAAAAGTGATGTACTGTGCCCAAGGGGACTGGAAAATGTGCACCTGCTCCCATCTATGTAATACCGCATTGGCATATACGGTAGCGCAGGAAGCACCCATGGCCACTCCCTTGGTTTGTTTAAACAATTCCCCGTTAAAAAACACATAACTGTTGTTAAGAACAATATTTAACAATTCAGAAGTTAAGTTAATGATATTGCTACTTAGCCTGGTTTCATGTTTGAGAAAATCAGTAAACCATTCAACACCAACACTATGGGGTATACTCGGGAATAACTCCTTAATATCCACAGTGATCATTAATGAAGAGGTGAGGCATTTTTCTTTTGGAAAAAGTCTGAGAAACTCCCATGAGTCTTTTATCACATGGGTCATGGCCAGGGTGTACTGTTTAGTGACAAAATCTATAAATTTAGAAATAGGTTCCGTTACCCCACCTGCACCTGAGACAATTGGTCTGAATGGTAACGGGCTGATGCCTTTGTGGGTCTTAGGAATTCCGAAAATAATAGGAACCCTGGGTTTATTCACTAGTAGAAAGTTATAAAGCTGTTCATTAATAGCTCCTTGTAAAAGATAATCATATAATGTATATTTAATCTTAGCTAGGGCTATGTTATACTCATTACGGGATATGAGACAGTATTGTTGGTCATCATGCAGCATATTATGTATACTTTCTTCATAGGTGTGGTCATACATAAGTACAACACCACCACCCTTGTCCGGCTTCATTACCCTGACATGTTCCCTGGATAGCATTGAGATGTATTCAAGTTCTTGTTTAGTTATATTAGATTGCTGCATGTTCAGTAGAATAAAGGAACTTATCACGCAGTTCATGTTCCACTAGCTCCTCATACAGTTTCAAAGGTTGTACCATGGGTGGATTAAATGTACTTTTCTGTTAAGCCCATTTGAGTTATATACTGTGTTTTTGAAAAAATGTTTCAAATTTAGTGCTCTGGTAAATAATTTAAGATCTACCAGTAAGTTAGCTAAATTAGTTCTGTGGGAAGATACAAATTGAAAGCCTTTGGTAAAAATACCAAAGGCTATAGGGTCTATTGAAACATCAGTAAAGTTATAAATGCTGAAGTTATTCATTTTAAACACCTTACAATTGACTGCATCCACTATTTGGATGCAATCATAGTATGCATCCAACTCAACCAAAGGGCATGGAGCAGTAACTGGAGTTGGATAAGGGGCTTTGTCATCGTAGCTTCCTACGCTTATTTGTTGTTCCATCTGGCCCCTGGCCTCTGTGGTTTGTACCCCCATCCCCCGGTTCTCCCGGGGGATAGTGAAAATCCTGATTTCGTTCCTTTCTATCTTTCTCAGCCAAACGTTCGCTCCTACGTGGAGCTTCATTATAATTGCGCTGAAAAACTTCATCAGTTCCGTTATCATAGGTACTGTTGTATCTACTATTATTTGTTGATTTGTTGTAACAGGGATATGCTATCTCTTCCCTATACTCATGCATATCTCTCTCTAGTTTCTTGATCTTTCTGGAAATGATTTTAGAACAGAACTGGTCAACTTCATCAAAGACTTTGTCGTAGTCATGTTTGACCATGCCAAAGTCAGTGTCTGAAATGACATTGTTATGTAAATTATTTAATTCCTCTGTAAGTGCCCTGGCCTTCTTTTCATATTCCTCTATCATAACTGTTAAAACTTCAAGGCCTGCTCTATCAAAAATACTACAAAGCTGTTTATATTGTGCAGAGCCTTGTTTAACAAAATTAGGAAATTTAAAGAATCGTAGCTCCTTAGGGATACGCTTAGTCCTGACACATTCTGACAGATAGTCAATCTCACATTGATTACTTTTTAATGCATACAGCTTGTTTTTAAATGCTGTAAAATCTGTGTCAATAGCCACTGAGTTGACATAATTAACAGTACCTTTGTTAAAGTTAAAGGGCTGGTTCGCCCAGTTTGCAAAATCAAACTCTTTCATTTTGTCTTTGGCTTTTTTGGAACGAGCTCCTGGATTACTTCGGTTGTTAGAGAATCTTGTACTTTCCTGGGCCACATGGTTTTCTTGAGAAACTTCAGATGGAATCCTAACTCCGTCTACCTCCCTCCGGTAGACCGTTGTATCGGTGGAACAATGCTAGGTGCGATATTAGAGGAAGAAGTTCTTACGTCGTCTTTGCTTTGTTGTTTTAGCAGTCCCTTAAGCTCAGTTAGCATGTCTAACACCTGGTTAAATTCCGCTCATGTTACAGGGAGATTAGCGTCTGTTTCCTGTAACAGGCGGGGTGTAACTGCAGGGTTGAACGCCTCTACGCCGGTGGTCATGATACCAAACAGGAACAAAACTCGTGAAAAATGAGAAGCAACTAAGAACAATATCCAGACACACCCATGGAGACAATAATTCAACTGCTGCAAAAAGATGGTAAAAGCAGGTTTAATTCCCAAACGAATCCTTTAGCACAGAGAAAAAACACAGTGGAGACAAGCGCTTTCGCCTGGACAATTCCAGGCTTTATCAAGTCAGAGTAAAAACAAACTGTGAAAGCACTACCTATATACCTGAATCACATGCTTAAATTGATTGTTAATTAAACAAAACACGCTAGTAGAGAATAATTTAAAGACATATACCATTTCCTTTTAGCTTGTTACTAAAAGTCTATTGGGATGTAAATGTTTGTGTAAACCAAAATTGATTTCATATACAAATATATTAAACATATACTGTACAATAACACATTTTCTTAAAACATTACATTTAAAAACTTTTAAAAAACAACATTTAAGCCTACGAGTATAGCATAAAAACTGTAATAGACAACGAAATGTTGTCTGTACACCAAACAACCAAACTGTCAGCTACTGAATTTGTTGTATAAAATGTCAACCTATATTAAAAAATTGTGTGTGTTATAAGCTATAATCTGGCTCTTCTAAGTTTGAGAACTGGCCCTATGCTTAGCGTCTCATTCATGCCAGGTATACTGCTAGCATCAAGCCTAAGCTGCCAGATTAATTCCTTAAATTCCAGGGTGGATTCCCAGTCTCCACCCCTACTACTTGGATGAACTTGTTCAAGCACCATAAAAGCAAGTTTGAAATTAGGGCAACCAAGGGAATGTTTATAGAATGCGTTACTATCTTTCTTTTTACCTATATCATAGATATGCTCATATATGCGCTTCCTAAATTCCCTTTCAGTTTTTCCTATATAAAAAGCGCCACAGGTCAAGCAATACCCAATGTATACCACACCTTTCGTGTTACAAGTGTAGTGACCGTGTGGTTTCAAGTTTGTTTTACGTGTTTTAAGATATAGATGGTTACTATTGATAATAAAAGGGCACTGTTTTCACAGCCTCATGAAAAGCAATAATTTATACTTCTCAATTTTCCAGAGAGAATTTATTCAAACTTTGACAGTAAATGGGTAGATCTGCAAAGTTACACTTTATTGTAAAAGACTTCCTAGTGAATAAAATTTGCATTATGTATGACCAGTATTTGGAATACGGAGAATGGAATTATTTCAAGCATCAAGTTTTAAGTTTATTACTGAATGCCAATAGGACTTGGTACTGGGAATTAAAAATTTTCTGTGAAGAATCTATCAGCTACAGGACCAGATTCAGAAAATTTCCTACGTCATGCTAATTAATTTTCATGATGAGCTGTCATGTGCAGGATGTGTGCATTTAGAAACACAATAGCCACAAGCCGGGCAGACCAAGCAACATGGTCAGGCATGGTATTTGTTACATGGTAATGAGTGACAGCATTACAATAAGTATCTTGGAGAATGCTGATGAGGAAAAACAAGATGAGAGAGTGATTCATAAATATGTAAATGCAGCACAGCATATTTGAACTCAGATGAATGCTCATGCTCAGACTAAGGAAACTGTGAAAGACTAATCGGAGTTGCAGCAGCAGCAGCATTAGTAAATGTGCATCTGCAAGATGCTTCTAGTGCCACTGCTTTATCTGATGATGCATGATGTTGCCCCCAGTGGAGTTTGATCATCTGACCATGCTTAATGTCTCATGGACTCCTCAACACCGATATTGTGGACTGGTACCATGTGGATAGGTACACCATGCAAGAACTGCAGACATGGGTCAGCGTCGGTCATAGCCCCATTGCAGTCATGAAGGACCTGTCCCAGTGGATACTAAGGCATGTGTGGCTTTAAATATATCAGCTACTTGGACCTTCTGGAGACACAATAGGGGTATCCTAGATATCTGCCTCGAAAATACTCCAGCAGTTTTTCAATCCCATGTTTCAGCATGTGGGAGATCATATGTGGCTCCCACAAAATACAGAGGAGAGCACCAGCACCATGCAGTAATTGTATGATATAGCCTGTTTCTCTGAGGGGACCATAGACTGTGCCCACATTGAAATAAAGGCCATACCTGGTAAACTGGAAAAGAGGAATATAAACCATAAAGAATATCACTTCATAAATTGCCAGGTGGTCTGTAATGCACAAGGTATCATCTAGAAAGTCTTTGCAGGCCACCCAGGCAGTTATCATGACTCTCACACATATAACACCTGTAACCTGTACCAACATTTTGTAAGGCATGACTTCACCCAGGGGCATCTTTATGGTGATGCCAGATAGGCACTTGAACGCTGACCAATGACACCCATTAGAAATCCCAAAAATGAAACAGATGACATACAACCATATCTGGTCTCAAACAATGAACATTACTGAGCATGGTTTTGGAATGCTAAAGGTATTCTTTCACTATCTACATGTATCCAGTGATGTTTTGCAGTATAACCCTGGAATGCTACAAAAGTATTTTCATGGTATGCAATGTTACAGAATTTCATACTTAAGAAGCACTTACACCAAGGTGACTACTTGCAGGAGCAGCAGTCCTGAGCACACCAGGCAGTGGTGGTTGAGTCAGATGAGAAGTCAGGGGAGGAATCAGCAGTAGAGGATGATCATTCCAAACATAGATAAGTGCAGTATGCTGTGGCACTGGCAAAGATGGCATTTTTAGGGAGAGCAGGGTACTACAGAAAGTTCATCCCCAGTTATACTACCATAGCTGCTTCCCTCACAGACCTGACAAGGAAGAACAGGTCAGATAAGGTAGTGTGGACCCCAGCATGTGAGCAGGCATTCCAGAAGCTTAAAGAAGCTTTGGAAGGTCCCCCTGTGTTAACCAGAACAGATTACAGCCAAGAATTTGTTGTGCAGGTCGATGCTTCAAACCATGGGGTAGAGGCTGTACTTAGCCAGATTTCTTCAGAGGGAGAAAAGCACCCAGTGGTCTATCTCAGTCATAAGCTCCAACTCAGGAAGGAATGCTATGCAGCTGTAGAAAAGGAATGTCTAGCCATAGTATGGGCACTGCAGAAACTTCAGCCTTATCTGTATGGAAGGAAATTCACTGTTATGAAAGATCACAACCCCCTAACATGGTTAAATAGAGCCAGCCAGCAAAATGCCAAGTTGCTAAGATGAGCCTGGTGTTACAAGCATGATATGTCAGTGCAGCACCGCAGTGGGGTTAGCAATGCCAGTGCAGATTGGCTCTTAAGGATAACAATACACACAGGGAATGGGGTAAGGTACACTCAGATAGACTTATCCCTCTCAAACAGTGTTTCTCAAGGATCACTTGAAAAACTAGCTTGAGTTCTCCGGGGTAGGGGGGAGGTGAAGGCTGCCAGCCTAGCCTGATAGAATTTTGCAGATAATTCTGTCATTTGTAAATATGAATGTAAACTACAGGCTTGTTGTGTTAAATGTAAAGAAATAGTGTTAAATGTGGAACTGGGAATAAATGTGACAACAGTGCACTCTACTGACCAAAGTAAAGCATATGGTGACCCTTTGATGTAGACAGTGGTGCCGAAGTGTCTAGATGAAGAAATGTTTTCTATTATTTTAACCAAGAGTTAAATTGCTAGATTTAAACAAGCAAATATATTTTTATTGCTCAGCTGCCTGACCAACTGCAAGATAACAAAAGGAGATGTTAAGGATGTAAATGCAGTTTCTGTTAGCCTGGGAACCCAGGGAAGTGTGAAGAATGATGTAATGTGAATCAGAACTGCAATTTCAATTTAAACAGAAAGATTCAGAGAGGATTAAGCATTTTTGTCTTGACCATCCAACTCACAGCACTGTCTTGTTCTTATGTAAGTTTATTTTAGACTTGTGTTTTCTTTTAGAAATAGCTAGGAACTAGAAAGATTAGACTAAGTGTTTTTCTGTGATGTCGGAACTGTACTACTGAATTATTTTAACTATTTCTCTATAATCTCTGAACTCTTGACTAGCACTGTGTAGTAAGAAGTAATGTCTTGTGTTTTTATTATTTATTATTAAATATTTTAAAACCTTTCAACTGTGGCTGTTTTGTATAGAGAAAATGTAAGCTCTAGAGTACATTGCATATTTCTAGTGATTACTGTACCAAGTCACTCTAATAAGCCTTGACTGTTTAGTTACGCTACCAATTGGATAATAATATTGCACAGTAATAATTGGACACCCTTTTATGGGCCTTGAAGTAGCTGATAAATATTAGCTGGGTGGTAGCAAGTGGTACTACTGTATAGTCTGTGTAATAGGGGCACAGTTGGAGAACATGTGCCAGCCTTTCCCAGAAGTGTCTGTGTGGTTGTATAAACTCTTATCTCAAAGTGTGTGTGTATGTGTGTCAGCTACTTGGATAGGGACAAGAAGCACTGGTAGAACAGAGAGGTTGCTGGAGGTTTTAGCTTGTAAAGCTAGGCTGAGATCTGGACCCTATAATTGTGCCAGTGGGGAGTCTTATTGGGGACCTGGAGAGCAAGGGAGCGACCAGCCCCGGACTGACTGTGATCTCTGTGAGCTCTTAAGGGAAATTGCACTTTATTGTGTGTATTGTTATCCTTTCTTCATATATGAGATGCCCTCTCTGATGTTAGTGGTGAGGACTGAGGCTCCTTGATTGCTGGGTCAGGGCACGAACATCACAAGTACAACAATTAATTTTTAATATATTGTCTACAATCCAGACAAGGGTTTGCCTTGTAGTGCCTTTGGATAATAAGTGGAATGTACATACATCTCAATACAAGCTGCTTAGCTACATTAATTTGTGGGCCATTTAGCAGTGTCCACTGAGGCTAAATGAGGTGGTTAGGTTGGATAGACTCTAAAGGAGGGCTACTTTTGGTTATACCACAGAGATTACTCATTTGTATTTCTATGCATTGTGTCCTCCCAAAACCAACTGTACCTATCTTTACACTCGATTTTTCTGCTGGAAAACACCAAAACCCACAAATGAAAAAGAAGTATAAAACCATAAATAAATAAATAAAATTAAGCAATATATTCTAAAACACAAAAATAGTATAATAGCAGGAATCACTTTTTAATGTGAAGATAATGCAAATTACACCCATGTTTGATACAGATTTAGTCACTTTAGCACAGCTCTCCATTATAAGCCATCACTGAGCTTAGGTAAAAAACTGCTTTACCAAGACCTGATATTTGAAAATGCAGGCAACAATACCCAAAAGTGTGGGAGTTATCAGGGAAATAACAGAATACCTGGGGTGTTTCGAGGTCTAACAGTTTTATCATTTCACGGAAAAGCACATTCTAGTGCACTGCTGGGCTTAGATGAGGGGCCATCTGTTAAATTGTGGGGTTTTTTGTACCTAACTTTTTATATATTTCATGTAAAATAGTTCCTCCACTTAACGTTTCAGACTCGGTATAGCATATGTAATTGTTGGAGCAAATATTTTCATTCTAAAATCTGTTATGCAAGTATTTTAATGTCCACAGACATACACATACAGGTTCACAGATGCATAGGCACATACAGACTCACACACTTATAAACAGAAACACACACACAAACACAGGTACAGAGGCACGGACACATACACAGATACACAAGTACCCAACAATTACAGCTACTTTCTTGAATTAATACAGTTAACATTTCTCATCATGATGAAATAAATTAAAATATGATATGGTACAAGACACTGGAATCTCCCATGCCTCTTGAATGTTCCCCATTTTGTTCTGTCCTGATTTCCTGGATTCCTATCAGCAGTGAGGCCGGACGTTTTAGTGCCATACTTCTTACCATGCAGAAAATGCATGCAGATGGAGAATTAGGGTTATATTTAAAATATGTCCTTGATTTTAGATCTTCTTTATACTATTTTTAGCTTTACCCAGAATTCTTGATTAAAGACGTTCAGAAGTATGCATGCACTCTCATGAAAAAATGTGTGCATGCACACAGTGACACACACACACACACACACACACACACACACACACACACACACAAACACACGTTACTTTTTTTATTTATCTCTTTTATTTGATGCTCTCCAAACAATGAATCTATGTTTAGCAATTGGGGGCAGATTTTGTTTCAGGCCATGCTTCCCAACAGCTTAATATACCGCTATAAAACAGTGGACTTTTGTTTTTTGTTTTTTTTTTTTTGCTGGGCGATATCTGTACATTAATAACTTGTTAGAGAACTTTCATTCTCCAATAAAGTATCAATGTATAATTCAACATTATCTAATCCATTCATCCGTCTATAACCGCTTTTTCCCATTTTTGCACATGGAGTCAGGATGTCACATCAATGGTGACAATCATTTAGAGCAGGTTTTCACGCCACTGGGTGGCTAGCCCTGTTGCAGTCCATATTTCAATGCTATACTAAAATCTTTCCTGGAATATATCAAAGTATGAGGCAAATCCAAGCATCCTAGTTTTCAGAAGTGATTTTTTTTATAGAAATATGTTATGATGGTTATAGGTAATAATAATAATAATCATAGCTAATGTGCTCTGCCTGCAAAATCATCAGAGTATATATAACACTGCTATCTAAACAGATGGGTATAGTATACAATGGACTTGGTAAAAATAGAATAATTAGTTTTTTCTTAAGTCCATTGCTAACATGAAGTGTTTTTACCTATCCAGAACTGCTTCCACCACACATACATACACAACTTCCTCCCAGTATAACGTCACTAATGTACTTATGACTAGACCTGGGCAGCACTTCATTCTATTTGCATAGGCTCTATAATAGTTAGTTTTAGGGAAAGGTGCTTTACATAGAGACTGTAAATCATATCTCCCAATGTCTTTGCTCAAGAATCCTGGACAAATCCAAAAATAACGTTGAGGACAAAGGGACAAAATCAGAGACAATTTCTAAATATTACTCTAATTTACAAAGTTAATAGAACAACAGCTTTTGCATCAACATGGATTTTCTGAACAGTATTTATTTAGAGAAAGAGAGCAGTTGGCATAACAATGATGATCCTCAACCTCCATACACAAAGTACAAGGTTCAATCTTGACCTCTGTCCAATGCCTGTATGACATTTGCATGTTCTCCATGTGTCTTGGTGGAGTTCCACCCACCTTCTAAAAACATGCTGAGTGTTTCCATCTCAAACTTACCCAAGAATGGAGGTGTGGACAGCAGCACAGACTCTAAAGAGTGCCTATAGGGGTAAGAGTTGTATAGACAAACCACTTTAGAGAGCAGCTGTGGCGCACAGTATCCTTTAGATAGGAGAATTCAGATCACAGGCTGTGCATGGTGTCAGGGCTAGCCACATGATGGTGTAAAAATTGTCCCTAGGTGATTTGGTCATGTTGCCTAATGTCACCAAAATGGACGTGGTCATCTGCTGTTGATATGTGAGTTGAGAATCCAACCTATTCTGATATACACCAGGGATACATGCTAATGGTGCGAGGGGTCTATGTGCCCCTATTGGGCAGTGTGCCTGCCATAAAGCCCAGCAACCTTGGGTCAATAAGCTACTGGCTGGTCAGTGTCTAGTTGCTCAGCTTGGTTTACCTGGAATAGCTTTTTTAAGCAAAAGCTGGACATAAAACCAATTAACCTGCTAAACATGAACTAAAGATTACTACACCCAATTTAGTCTCACTGACAGGATGTTGCTTAGAAGTGGATGACATGATGATAAAGAGAGGCAGGACATCCATGTCAATTTTTCAGGAGGAGGACAGACTAAAAATGGTGTGGGAACTGTGGTGATGGAGAGGCTTCAGAAGACAATGAGGATGTCATCAGAATTAGTGACAGACTCATGGCAATCAGGCTCCAGTGCGGGACAACATGAACTGGTATTAATAATTGATGACCTAAGTGCAAATATCAGGACAGACAGAGCAGGGTATGAAGACTGCCTGGGTTCACATGTGTGGGGCAACAGGAATGAAGGAGAGGCCACTCTAGACGTCTGTATGGAAATGGCTTGATGGTGGCCAACACAAGGTTCAGCAGGAGACAGTCACAGTATCACATACAAGCCCGCTGACATACCACTCTGGTAGATGTCCTCCTAGTAAGAAAAAGGTATTGGGATACAATCAATGACTGCAAATTCATTCCCAGTGAAACAGTCAGCCTACAACATAAACCACTGGTTTCTACAAGTGGCTGCAAGCGGTGGTCAGAAAAGACTCTAAGGTAAATAGAAACTATTATGAAGACTTGGAAGTTGACTGTAAATAGTTCCAGAAAGTACTCAGGACTCTACACCTCAGGAAGAAGAGGAAATAAGTGAGGTTGAAGAAGAATGGCAGCACATCAAAACAGCATGTGTGAGGACTACAGAAAGGATATATGGCCAGCCAGGCATGGAAATAAGGTACATAAGGAAAGCTGGTGATGGAATGCAGAAGTCCAGGAAGTCATCAAAAGAAAGATGGAATACAGGAAAAAGTAGGACAGAAAAGATGGACCAGGCTAATACTGGTTGGTTAGTAAAGAAGCTAAAAGTGGAGTTGCAATAGTAACAAACAAGGCATTCTATCACCTTCTGGAAAGTGACTCGGTAAATTGAAGAAAGAAATTCTATCAGTTTTCAAGGCAACGAAAGAAGGATAAAGAAGATTGTCAGACAACCCTCGTAAGAGATGCAAGCAACAACCTGCTCACCAGTTCTTGTGCCATCAAAAGGGGATGGAAGGAGTACTTCCAGCAACTTCTAAATAAAAAAACCCACAGAAGATGTACTGTCCCAGTAACAGCCTATAACAAAAAAAGAGGAGGCGCCCACCCTAGAAAAAGTAAGAACAGCACTAAGGAAAATGAAATCAGGGGAAAGAAGCAGGCTCAGATGAGAACACAGCAGATATGATCTAGGTGGTGGGTGAGACAGGAGAGAAATGACTCATGAGGGTACTCATAGCAGTATGGAAAGAAAGGCATATCCCAGATGACTGGAAAATATATTAGTGCCGGCATACAAGAACAACACAGCATTCACAGATGTGGGTAGTACACAGGTATCAAACTCCTGTTAAACTATATGAAAGTTCTAGAGAAGGTGATTGGTAAATGAATATGCAGAGTAGTAGAACATAAGATGGGAGATGAACAGTTTGGATTCAGATCAGGATGCAGCACAACTGACCCACTGACACACAATGACAATGTCTGCAGTGAGATAGATAGTTATGAAGAAGCTAGAGGTGAGGAAATAGTCCGAATGGGCATTCCTGGACTTGGGGAAAGCATATGACAAGGTCACAAGGAAGCTGATTTGGGCAGTACTAATATTGGTAGAATTAAGTGCAGACTATGTACAAGGACCCAATGTCTCAAGTATGAGCAGTGTTTGGTCTTACAGAGGGGATCCCAGTGGGACTGGGTGTGCATTAGGGTTCAGCACCAAGCCCACTTCTGTTCATACTGGTGATGGACTTCATTAACAGGTCAGAAAGTACAGATCGACAAAGTTGTTGTATGCAGATAATGTGGTATTACAGACAGACTCTGAGCAAGAACCTCATCACAGGACTGGGAAATGGAATGTAAAACGGAAGTCACATGGAATGAAACTGAGTGCAGATAAGACAGTGGTAATGGTAGCAAATGGGGGAAATCAGAAGCTACGAATTGAGATAGAAGGGAAAATAGTGGAACAGGTAAACAGCTTCAAATGTCTGGGGGGGTTGAGGCGAAGGGAATTCTGAATGAGGGGGTCAAAGCTAGAATCAGAGGGGATTCAGCCAACTGCCACAGACTGTCAGGTATAATATAAGACAGATGAATACCAAAGAGGCTGAAACATAAGGTGTACAAAACAGGGTGTAACTAGTACTGCTGTATAGTACAGAAAATCCGAGCAGTAAAGGCAGAGCAGTCAAGGAAGGTAGAGATAATGGAGATGACATGCCTGAGACGGGTGGTAGGATGCACACTGTGGTAAAGATAAAGAACTAAGCACATCAGGGTAGAAGCTAAAATAGCTCCAGCTGTAGAGAAGGTCAAAGAGAACAGATCACAGTGGTTCAGGCTCATATGCAGAAAATTAGAAGACAATCCAGTGAAGATGGTTTGCGACAAGCAGGAAGAAGGAAAGGGGGAATGAGGGCATCCAGCAAAGAGATGAATGGATTGTATGAGACAAGATCTGCGAAAGTCAGACATGATTGTCGAAGAAGGCAGGAAAGTGGCACGAAACTAGAGAGATGCTGGCAGTTGACATGACACTCCAACCCTGTGTAGAAAAAATGTAAAAAATGCGGCTGATGATGATAATTTATTTATTTACTTAATTGCTTATTGCTTGCTTGCTGTGAAGGTGGGATGATCAGCTGACTCTTTTCAGCCATGTCCCAGGCTCACAGAGCGGATAACATAAAGAATTTAATGGTCATATGATTGTAGATACAGTTTGAGTTACATAAAACTCAACACAGTTATTGGCATGACACAGTAATTCCACAGTTACTGTACATATTCATTTACTTATTTATTGAAACTTGATAACTGTTTATGTGGGCTGGTCAACAGACCCTTTTCAGCCATGACTGAGGCCCGTAAGGACAACAGTTTAGAACATCCTTTATTTACAGATATCATACTAGTTAGAAAAGCAAACCATTTAGAATGCATATAGAAACAAACAGCTAAATGTAGTGTTACTGCAAATACTTTAAGTAAACAAACATTTACAATGAAAATAGAGAAAAACAACTGAAAATTTACAAACAATACTTTGAATGCACAAATATACACAATTTAGCACTGACATCTTCATTCAATAGTGAGTTTACAGCATGCAGTAGTAAGTGCTTTGTCCTTTACATTTACCAGTACAAAAATATTCGGGCACATCTCACTTGTCAAAAATAGCACAATAGCTACAATACAGCTGCTGATGTTAAGCAACAAGAACAATAAAATGCATACTGAGGAAGGTAACAGTGACTACACCATGAATACTGTACCCAGCATCAGTACTGTGGTAACATACATGAATATTGTACCCAGCATCAGTACTGTGGTAACATACATGAATATTGTACACAGCATCAACACTGTGGTAACATACATGAATATTGTACACAGCATCAATACTGTGGTAACATGCATGGATATTGTACCCAGCATCAGTACTGTGGTTACATACATGAATATTGTACGCAGCATCAATACTGTGGTAACATACATGAATATTGTATGCAGCATCAATACTGTGGTAACATACATGAATATTGTATGCAGCATCAATACTGTGGTAACATACATGAATATTGTACGCAGCATCAATACTGTGGTAACATACATGAATATTGTACGCAGCATCAATACTGTGGTAACATACATGAATATTGTACGCAGCATCAACACTGTGGTAACATACATGAATATTGTACACAGCATCAATACTGTGGTAACATGCATGGATATTGTACCCAGCATCAGTACTGTGGTTACATACATGAATATTGTACACAGCATCAATACTGTGGTAACATACATGAATATTGTACGCAGCATCAATACTGTGGTAACATACATGAATATTGTACCCAGCATCAGTACTGTAGTAACATACATGAATATTGTACCCAGCATCAGTACTGTAGTAACATACATGAATATTGTACCCAACATCAGTACTGTGGCAACATGCATGGATATTGTACCCAGTATCAGTACTGTGGTTACATACATGAATATTGTACCCAGCATCAGTACTGTGGTAACTAACATACATGAATATTATACCCAAAATTAGTACTGTGGTAACATACTTGAAGCTATTCCTTTCTGTGCTTTAACGCTTTTCATTATAGCAGGCACAGCTACATTCCTTAAGAAGGGACTTTTTCAGTCTGCTTTTCAACATGAGTAAAGTATCTTTTTGCCTCATTTTTATTCGGAATTGGTTCCAGACAGCAGGTGCAATCTTTGCAAATGCCCTTTCACCCATAATCATCTTAAATCTGGGTCTAAGTAGAAAAAGAGTATCCTTATTTATATCCCTCATTGCATAGCTGTGATATCTGATTTGCAACTAGGGGCAATGGTCCAGCTTGATGATTTTAAAGATGTGGGAGAACAGCAGCAGGGTTGCTCTTTCATTCACTGGTGGCAATCTTACCTTGGATAAGAGTAGTTAATGGTGGTTTCTCTGGTCAGCAAGTAATGAAAATCTGCAGATTTGGTTAATTGCTGTTTGTAGTTTTTGTGTTTGTACTTATGTGGAAAATTGCCAATGGAAGACAATATTCAGTTTTTGGAAATGAATCTGTTCCTTGCTATAGCTTGGCAGAAGGCTGGTATAAGTAAGTGGGATATTTTATAGTGCAATTTAAGCTATGAGAGTGCTTTGTTTATAATAATGCCTGTGTGTTTAGAGAAGGGCAGTGAAAGGTCAATGGTGAAGACAAGGAGCATTTGTTCAGTCACAGTTTGAAGGTGGCATCCATTCGTGTCTTTAACAACAATGTAGATGTTTTTAGGAATCAGTTGAGTTGTCTCAGATATCTTGATGGTAGATTTTAAGGTGTTTATAGCAACCTGTTGTTTTGGATCCATCTACTAATCTTATTGAAGCTGTCTTGTAGTTTCAGCTATAGCTGAGGAAATGTACTGTTAGTTTCTAGCATGAGAAGGTCATCACCATACACTATAATATTTAGATTGGGGAGGTCACTAGTGACATCAGTGATGAAAGGTGAGAAAAGCAATGGACTTAGAACTGAACCTTGGGGTGTTTCTCTGTTGAAAAAGAAGCCTTGGTCTGAGAAAATGTTCTTTGAGTAGATCTACAAGTAACTAATTTGAGGGTAATGTTGGAACGATAATAGTGCTGAATTCCAATGTTGAGCTTGCTTAGCTTATGAGGAAAGATGTTATAACTGACTGGTTTGATTATTCTGGTCATGTCTATGAATAGTCCACCTATTAATCTAGATTCATCCATATTATTGAAGATTTGGTTGGAGGCTGCATATAGCGCAATCTTCTTATTTTTTCGGCTTTTCGCGGTTAGGGGTCACCACAGCGGATCACCTGTCTGCTCATGATTGGTAGTGGACTTTTATGGTGTCCAGTTGCCAGCCCAGTGCACAACCTTCCACAGAAGGCATGCACATGCACGCACTCACACCTATGGCCAATTTAGAGTGTCCAATCCACCTATAGCATGTCTTTGGGATGTGGGAGGAAACCGGAGCACCCAGAGGAAACCCACGCGACCACAGGGAGGACATGCAGACTCCGCACAGAAGGCACCCCAGCCTAGGATCAAACTGGAGAATCTCTTGCTGTGAGGTGGCAACGCTAACCACTGCACCACCGCGGCCGCCCATATAGGGCAATCATACTACTAAAACAGTTCTGGAAGCCGTATTTGGCATTGCATAGAAGGTCATAATTGTTAGTGTGGTCAAAGACTTGGTTATATATATATTTTTTTCAAAAAATGTTCAAAGTCGGCAAAGGTTGGCTATTGGTTTGACATCCTTGCAGTCCTTGGCATGGGGATTATGACTGCATGCTTTAACTGGGTAAAAAACACGACAAGCTGTATGTATGTGAGAGGGGATTTTGCAATATGAGCAACAATTCACTTAAGAAAGGCTGGATACTACTTGGGAGAAGGATGCACTGCTTTTCTCACTGAGGCTCAGCAGGGCTTTTTTGACTTGTTTTTCAGAAATCTGCCTGAAGTAGAATTCTGGGGGTGTATGCTCTTACTGTGCAACGTTGGGAAGATGATGACTGATGGAATTGTGACAAATTATTAATAATTAGCTGGGTTTGATAAGGAGGGAATTTGTTTGCAATGTATTTTAAGATTTCTTTTAGGATGTGCCTATAGATGTTAATGAAAATTTGGATTTTTTCTCATACTGTATAGTAGAAAACTCTGAACATTTTACAGTACTTCCTGTAAGTTCTTTTATTTTATTTTTTTCAGAAGTATTTTGGATTGCTGGCCTGTGTAGAGCTAGCTGTATGTAGCAGGTTCATTTGGTGTTGGGTGCTGCTCGTCTGTCTGCCACTCCTCAACACTAGCTTTAGAAGAAAAAAAAATCTATTCTCCAATCTGTCACTCCTTGCTTGGAGGAGAAGCACCAGGTCCTAACACCCATCTTCCTCAGGCTCTGTATAACAGCAAAAAATAAAAGGTCCATTCTGCAATCTAGTAGTTGTCCTTCTTTCTTTCCTAAGGAAGAGCACCCCTTGACTCCTTCTACCTGGGGTGGTTGCTCCCTTTACACTTCTAAGCCCATGTTTCCTACCTATTTCTTATAAAAGGCAGCTTTATAGAAATGATTGCTCACCTTGCTCTTTCACTCAAGGTAATTTTGACATGACACTACACTTAGAAAAACATACTATAAAAAAATTACAATGCCAGATAGCAAAATAAATGTATATACAGTATATACAAATACATTTTCATACCTCATTGTTTTACAAATTAAATAGTATAACACCTGAGCAGAACAATAAGACATATGAAACTCTAACATATGTGACAATTAACTAACTGTAAAACTCACTAAATTACCAGAAAATCAAAAATGTTACACGGTGCAGGGCAAAAATATGAGAAAGCCGAGGCACCTCAACCTCTTAACACAAGTAATCTGGACAAAGGCAATAAAATATGGGCCGATTTTAATTACCGCTCTTATAAACATAGAACGTTGCTAGAATGCCAGGTTTTGCATTAACGTGCATTTTTATTAAGGATACTAAGTCTAAAACTCAAATGTGTGCCATTATTTGACGATTTCAGTCATCAATTATTTGCCAGATAATCATACATTTTATGATGAACAGATCAAAATATTGCGGCAAAAATCTGGACAATTACGAAATATGAAGCAGAGAGGTTCTGCAAATTTCTGAAATGAGCGGTATAACTGCAGTGCAAATTGAGGCTGCGATTGTTTTACATAATTTGTTTTGTACAACATTCCTTTTTGATTTCCAGTTATTTCTGAAACAACTGCTTTGAGTGTCTGATGAAGGGCTGGATGTGCGATTATCCAGACTGTGATTAGCATGCTTTATGTGTCTGATTTTGTCATTTCCCGTTAATTCTGAAGCAACTGCTTTCAGCGTCTGATGAAGGGCTGCATGGATGTGCGATTACCCAGATTGTGAAACTGTGATTAGCATGCTTCATGTGTCGGATTTTGTCGTTGGCAATGCAAGCATTAGCACGGAAGACATCACTAGTTACCAATCAAATCAAATGCCGTATTTCAGGTGCATTACCACCGCCTGCCGCACACTCCAGCAAAACACAAGCTAAACGCCTCGGTGCTGTTATGTAATGGCTAGTGTCTCGTACTATTTTAAAGCAGCTGATCCAGACACTGTGACATCATTATGCGATACCTGCCCACGTCCCGGGCTCGGTAACCAATCAGATGTCTTCTATTTGCATACTCTTGGGTGTAAAGTTCGTGGAAGCAAGATTCCTCGAAAAATGTATTATCGAGCACAGCTCAGTTTGCGTATTACAATCAAAGAAAGAGAGAGACCCTCTCTTCTTAACCATACAAGCTCCCTTTGTCCGGGAGGTGCATTAAACGAGCATTGCTGCCTTGAACCAACATTTTGAAGCAGTATGCTATCAGACTAGTTAAATAATTCCCTACAATTTACTTTACTTTGCAGTTTCTAAATCTCTTTGTCGGAGTGCTCTTAGTTTTTAATCGTTTGTTCTGGATTATTATCAACATTCTTCCTGTTTTGTATTGGCACTGGAGCCAAACCTGACAAGTACACGTCGTACCAAGTGGTTTACGTCAGTTTGACTGCATTAAGTCCTTGACCTAGTGCAGATTGATGCCACGTTCTACATTCTGCTGAGGTGTTACTTTTGGCTCAGGCTTGTTGCAGTCACCTGTAAAAAGAATGTAAATCAACCATGGCCTTTAAAAAGTGTCTGCTGAAACGCATTTACCTCATTATCATATGTGTGCGCATCCATCTATGTGAACATCCACGTACCTAAAGCACATATGTACACACGCGCGCATCTCTATATATTATGAATAAATACATATTATGTACAGCATGCGTGTAAACGTGTGTGTTTTGAAGCAGCATACGCGTATGAATGGTACAAAAATAAATAAAGGAATGACAACGTGTAGCAAATACGCCGCAACAGGCTTAAATGAGTTAGTGCATGCGTAAATTGCAGCAGCAAATCCGAAATAACGTACTGTAATTTAAAATTCTAATACGTTTGATTTGTATTTTTGAGTTTGTCTTTCTCCTTCTTGTCTGTGCGTATAGTGTGCATGCATTATGATAAAAATAAACAAACACATCACATATTACATGTATTCTCAAATGTTGCAGTCGTCCTTAAAATGGCTCACAAAGGAAACATCAATAACAGACCACCTTAACTGTTGCGTCTGGCTTTCCCCATTGGCTCATTACATAAACGTCAGCTCTTTTGAGTCCCAGTTACAGCACTCACTCACCATGTTATGCAATTGAGTTCATCAATATCTACTGTATACGGTTAGATGCACACAAATCCTAGCAGCATCTAGTCCCGCCCTTCCGTTATGACTATTTGTCCTAACGCGTTCGCTGAAGGCTGATTGGATGACAGGAGCGGTCTGTCAATGTGGCTGGTTGAGCAGGAGAGTAGGCTGCAGAGTTACTGACCTACTAACACATATCTTTCTAGTGCAGCCAGACAGAAGCCGGGAGAGCGACGGAAGGTTCTAAATTAGGAAAAACAGGCGAGGATCTTGCAGTTACAGTCCGACCCCCCACCGCTGCAACTTCTCCATGGCTGGATATCAGGCACTGTGTCTAATACCTTCTACAATTAAGGATTTGTCTTGTTGAAATTGTTTCACTTAGGTAATCACGTCCAATATTGTCTTTTGGAGGTTCTTTCTGTTCTAATTTGAAATCCTGTGCTTATATAAGAGTTGCCTTGGAATACTTCCACCGAGTGGAAAGCAGCGAATACACTGGCTTCGGCATGTCTACAATGTTACATAAGTGTAGATGTATACATATGTGTATATTGTGTTCATGCATAGTTACACACGGGGGTGGGGTGGTGAGTAAAGCGGTCACACTGCAGATCGAGGATTCTTTGTTAGGTAATCTATTGAGAATTGTTTAATGAATGATAATTAACTACATAAGAGGCAATTTGTGGACATGAATGTGAAGTGTGGTGTGTGTGTATTCGTGCGCGCGCGCATTGGCTGTAGGAAGGGATGGATTTAGCCCTTGGAATGACCCTGGCATAGTAACCCATTCAGTTGTTCTCATGGAGCAGACATACGAGTGACTTGTGTGTCGGGAACGCAGGTTGTGCAGTGTGTTTATTTTCAGTTAAAGCTTTTTATTTTCAGTCTCCGATGTGTTGATGTCTGGAATAGAAGGATACTGGAAAACCTTATAGTGCCTTCCTATAACCCTTACATAATTAACGTGGTGGGAATGTGTGACCACGGGAGAATATGTTGATCGTATAGGATGGTCGAAATGATTTGTTTTAAAATATTTACAACCATTTTTGAAAAGGGTGCTTGTTGTCGTACTTTGCGCTTTATTTTGTTGCACTAATATTTTATCTTGGTTTTCCACAATCAGGGACTAAAGCCTTTTTATTATTAAATGTATTTATGCTGTCTTAATGCATTGACTTTGATGAGTGGCTTTCCAGAGTCTGTCATACAAATGCGTAATAATTCCTGCAAATGTTGCATAATACGGCAACAGAATATGCTGGCAAGTCGGATGGGGTGGAGGCTTGTTATGTGATTTTATTATCCTGCCACAAAAAGTAGGACACGAGGTAGCAAGTTGAATTGTTACTTAAAGGCAAGAAATATGTATTATTTTATTTGCGTTTCCCATGTCAATGGCTATTTACTTATGCATGAAAACAAGCTAGAGTTGATGTGGGAGAAAAGACCCGTTTGATTAAGGTGTGAAAACAGACATGACATGAATTGCGATGCGCTCCATAGAAAGCATTTGCCTTTGTGCAGTCATTTTTTTTACGCAGTCACTCAGATTATTTAGACATCCCCTTTGTCTTATTCGGATTTTGATTTACAGTTTTGCTCGAAGCACCATACAGCACTAATTTGTACTCTTCGACTAAAGGTTATTTTTTTATTTTGCCAATTATAGCACAATAAGAAAGCCAAGACAGTCCCGAGCAGTGAAATCGTAAAATTATGTAATCGCTGCTGGTATGCATTTTACGGTTAATACGTTGCGTGTTTAATTTAGAAATGGGACGCAATTTAGATTGCGATTGCATATGCTCAGTGCCTTTTGTAGTAGTTAGGTGGTGTTAAATGTTTAAGGAACTCGGTGACACCAGCAGCAATGAACTTCGGTACTTTTTGTTGTAGTATGTAGTAAGAGGATCTTGTGCTGCCCGAGCGTGTAGCAGCCCCCCTCCCCCCACTGATGTGTCTGACAGCTGCTCCACGAGCGTGGATGGCTACCTTGACGTTGCCTGGCAGGCGTTGGTAAAGCATTCCTTTGTTCCCGGGTTGCTTTTCGCGAGGGCGGGGGTTCTGTTTTTTTGGTAGTGTGGGGGAGACGGGACTGAGTAACAGCTGGGGCGCTCCATGCTCCTCCCAACACGGAGATATGTCGGACGAGGAGGGTGAGTGCCAGGCTGTGGAGTGGGCAGCAGCAGGCGGTAGTATCTTATCTTTGGGATAAGCACTCGTCGACCATCCATCTGTCCACGCCCCCCCATAAATACACACACACACGTGCACACTTCTTTGTTGTTGGGCCCATTTTCAGCGATTCTGAGGACGTTCCTTCACATTTACTGAAGCTGTGAGACGTTTTTTTCTTTCATTGAATGGAGATGATCAACATTTCCACTTGTCATGCTGCGACGGGCTTAGGTCGCCACCTTTTCAAATGGCCAAAGTGGGACATTTTTTGTAGAAAAGTCAGATTTTACAGGACAAAACATACCCATGACTAGTACAAAGGATAGGACGTCACTTTTTTTGCCAAAAATAGAAGTTTATTCTTGTAGCATTTGAGTTGCTTATGCTGTTTCATATAACATTTACGTGTTTCAGATAAAAACAAAACTGTTGTATGCAACTAGTAAAGAAAACTTAGGAATCATTTTTGTTCTAAAATGTCAGGACATTTGCTATTTTTTCGCAGGAAGCAACTGCTGTCCCTTACAAAGTGGGACAGGTGGTGGTAACCCTAGACAGGCTCCATAGCTCTCAACTGTCTAGATTTTTTTACTCATATTTTAGTCTGTTCCTTATAAAATTTGTGGTTTTCTGGCACTTCACTGATGATTGAAGTCCCCAAATAATGAACAATTGAGTTGCAGACCTCATACCCTTTAGGAAATGCTAACGCACATTCTGTTTAGCAATTTTCTAGGTTTGTAAGAGCAATATTTAAAATCTGTCTCTATTTTTGTGTCTTTGTCCCCCTCCCCCACCTTAATTTTAGGCAATGTCCAGATTTAATGGGCTAAGAGGTATGAGTGACACGATATCAATTTATTAAAGCACTAGTTAGTTTTAAATACTAATTCGTTGATTAATAAAGGTTTACTAAAACGCAAACAGTTACACAGACCCAGGTCTAATTTGTTTTCGCTGTATGCTGTTGTGAGGAAAATGTTGCCCAGATAAAGCCAGCATAAGTTTGTCTCACAATGTCATATTCGTTAAAACGGGGTGTTAACAAGTGAGTACTTAACTAAACTAAATCTGAGTAGCCTGTTACTTAACGCGGTCGTATCAGCGGTAAAGATTTAAACCGGCCTGATGCTTGTAGATAGTACTTATAGACATAACCTGTCAACCAGTATGTTAATACAGCACTATGATTTTTGACTTCCCATTTTGCTTTGTTCCTCGTTGATTTATTGATTTTCGTCAATTTTTTTCTCATAAATGCAGACTAGTGCAAGATTATTTACGTTAAGTAACTGAAATGAGCCAAAATGCAACTGATCCTTAACACTAACCAAAGAATATAGCCATACCTCTTAACTGGTCAGATTTTTTACAGAACGTCCAGATTTTTGCCTCGTATGTTTGGTCTGCCCGTCATAAAAGTTGTGGTTTTCTGGCAAATCACTGAGGATTGTAGTCACTAAATAATGACAAGCATTCGAGTTTCAGGCTTCTTGTCCTTCAGAAAATTAACGCTAACACAAACCTGCTATTCTATCAACTTTATTAGTTTATAACAGCGATGTTTAAAAATCTGGTGCTATATTTTGGACCCCCCCCCCCATTATTTTAGCCTTTGTCCAGATAGCCTATGCTAAGAGGTTGAGTCGTGTATAGCATTGTCTATGGCTGTTATCGTTTTTTTACTTTGTTAATGTTCAGAGGTTGAGAGATATGGCTGTATAATATTTTCTCTGAGTGCAAATTAGTATGTATTTGTTTATTTTAACTTGGGGGAGATACATTGTGAACCCATTTTTTGCCACATGCACTGTCTTTTATGTGGGTCCCCATTTTGTTTGCCAGTCCAGACTCAATGATGGGACAAGAAGGAAAAAGAAAACATTTTAGTCTTAATATTGGTGAGGATTTGGAAATTCAGGGCACTGATGTGAGATGGTCTTTTAGAGTAAGCAAATTGCAGTGTGGAAGCAACTGGTGTTGTCCATGAAGGCAATGATGAATGGAATACTAGCAAAGTATCATTATGTTCATACCTCTCAATTGCCCGAAATTTCACAGATATCCAGATTTTTACCTAATTTTTGGCCTGTTCTTCGTAAAATTAGTAGTTTTCTTGCAAATCGTTGAAGATTGAAGCCAGCAAATAATGCCAGTCATTCAAGTTACAAACGTGATATCCATTAGAAGATGCATGCTAATATAAAATATGTTATTTTAGTGACTTTCCAAGTTTATAAAATTAATATTTAAACTATATCCTTGATTTTGGATCTTTGTTTCACTCTTATTATTTCTGGCATTGTCCAACTTTTTTATCTAAAAGGTTGAGAAGTATGTGTTTGATGTTTTGGTAAACGAGTAGAGCATTACTGTCTTACTAAGAAGTCACTTAGAATATGTGTAGGCATGACCATGCAACAACTTTATTGTAAAGCTGTTTATTTTTTGGCTTGTAGCCATTGAGCATTGTTTCACTAGTAGACATATTCATTCCTATCTCCAGCTGCAGAAGATGTGATGGAGGGGAGGTGAGAGCTGAGCAAATCCATTAACATCCAACAGGTGGCCGGATTTTAGTACTATTTTTTGAATGCTCCTATAACCCTCCTCATCTTGGTCAACAAGCCCAGTGCAGTGCTTGTTAAGTTGAGACCAGAGCAGATGAATATGAGCTAATGATGCTCAGTTGGACCAAATGCACTGCCTGGCTGGACTTGCACATCTGGGTCCCAGAGTGATCTATAAACAATAGAGTCCCAAGTGCTCACAGCTGCTCTCTCAAAGCCAAGGACTTGAGTGCCTTCTAGCTCATGCAAGCTGCTGCTCACTTTGTACTCTATAACTCAAGTCTGAGTTTGGGCAAGCATCTCATAGGTTTAGGCAGAGGGAAAGTAATATTAGGGTTAGGAAGCAAGAAAAGTGTTTTATGGCATGAGTTAGGGTTTTAGGGCTATACAGTTTTAAGGGTAGGTTGTTTGGGATAGCTAAGGAGTTATGGGAGACTGAGTTAGTGTGGCTTAGAGCACTTGCCTTTTTGAACAAGTGGTAGTGAGCAAGTGTGTCATGGGCAAATAGCACAGGAGCAGTTGTACTAGACCTGGAGTCCTAATGTGAATGGAGTGTACTTCTGGGCCCTCCTTCAGAGGTAGCTCTTGTGGTGGGAGGATATCGGTGGGAGAGGTGAACTAGCATTGTCTGTTAAGTTCCACCCTTCCCCAGTTTGATTTGTCCAGTATCTGGGTCACTAATTGAACCTGGGTCAGTTGATATCCAGTCTTGTTTCCATCCCTCTGTACTCACTGGGCTGTATAGTATAGGTTTTAACTTTTTGTCTGAATTATCTTTTCATGATCATTCTGCTCGACATTTCACATGTTTTGCTTTAGAAGGGAGTATTTGAATGAATAGCATCCACTAACTAAGATTTTATAGGCTCATGGGTTATTACTAGGCTATCTGCCCTAATGAGCCATTTTAAACCTACCAGAATTTACCAGAGGTAAGAACCAAACCCTGAACTTTGTCTTTTAAGGTAAACCTCTTAATCATTATGCCACCCCCTCCCATATTTACAGGTTTGAGATGTGTGACATTTACCCATGTTTTATATATAAGTATATGATTCTCTCTCCGAAGGTTGAAAACTCAAGTGAGAATCACAAATGGTAGTACAGAAAAAAGAGTCACAGAACAGTGAACTGACACTAAGAGCAAATCACAAAATATTGAATACTTTTCTCCCACTAAAAGCCCTATATCGGTAAACCCCAGCTACAAAGAGCAAGATCAGGGTTTGTCTTGGTATAAGTACTGTTAAGGAAAGGGTTCTTAATAATGTAATGTGTAAGGTTAGGGGCAGGGATTGGGTTAGCACAAATGAGTAAGGTGGGCAGAAGGGCTTCATTTACTCATGTGTGCTAACCGCAACCTTTACTCTACACATTACACTAGTAAAAACACTTTTCCTAACAGTACTACAAGAAAAAAAGGACACAGGACACACCCAACAGAAAATATGCGTAACACCAAATCTACCCTCTTAAGAAATCCATCCATCTATCCTGAACCCCTTTTTCCCGTTTTACACATGGGATCAGGGTGTCACTTTAACGGTAACAGTCATCTCGAGCCAAAGTTTACACCGCTGGGTGATTAGCCCTGCCACGGTAGTTCATCCATAAATAATCCTTGCACTAATCCTAAACTGCGAACACTTGTACATAAAAACATCAACTGCTATAACACAGTCTTGCACAACAACCACTTTTTCATGCAAGCATTAATTTTTCTGCACACTTCTACTTGTCTACAATTTGTAAAGCTAAATTCAACCCTAGCTGATTCATTCACATGAGCATTCATTCATTTGTGCATTCTTCGTTCTTTCTTTTTTTTTTTTTTTTTCACCCACAAAAACTTTGCAGCCATATATAATTATGTATGTATATACATGCATGGGTGTTTGTGTGTGTGGTGGGTGTACTTCTTCTCATTGAATTTACACTTCAGCGAACATCAGTTTGGCGACACTGCTTGTTTGAAACTACATTAGTCCAAACACTTACTTTCCCAAACTACAAAATACCGAAACTACAAATACGTAAAAATTAAAAACAAAAAAAACATACAAGTCCTAACATTTTTTGACCCCCTGCACCCCCCACAACCCCTGTAAATTATATGTACCAACTCCGAGATCGTACTACAGTGACAGCAAGGGTAGATTTCCCTATCTTTACTGAAGTGCAATCTCCATTTCAAAGTTACAATCGTTGTAAAAGTAATTTACCATACGTTAAAGATTGCTGACCCTACCGTAACATCTATCATGCCTCACAACTGGAATGATGTCAAAGGTTGAACACATTTAAAGGCACAACTACATCACAAGACGTTGCTTTAACTTTCGGAGATTTAGCTTCTGGTGAAGTGTATTTTTGACAGTGTGCAGATTCGAACAACCAGTGTCACTAAACTAATGTTTGCTGAAGTGTAAATTAGATGAGAAGAAACAGCCCCTTATATATATATATGTGTGTGTGTGTGTGCGCGCGTGTGTGTGTGTCTGTATCGGTGTATAGATATAAGATTTTTTATATTTGTTTATAGATAGTACAGAATATGTTATGTTGTATTGAACTGTAGTGGCCTTAGATCTATCAACTTAATGCTGAACATATTGCTGCCACTGTTTTATTATTGCACAATCATGATTCATATGGTTAGTAATATATGCTATGAGCTAGATGGGCTGCAATTATTTTTTATTCCACTGTAAATATATTGTGCCAATCTTTTGATTTATGTAATGTTGCAATTACTGTAAGTCTGTGTTGCACAAGAACTTCCATAAGACAAAGGATTACCAAATGTGCTTTGTCTTTGAGAAGTTTTATTGTCTGCTTACATGTATTTTACACGTATTATTGACTATTCTTCCTGTTATATTAGGAGGCACATCCCTTCTTCAAACGTTACGTTATAGTCAGAAACAAATTTCACTATTAGACATGTCACATGGAATGCTGCATATTTTTTTTTTTTTTTTTTGAAGGCACAGGTTGTATTTATGTGTTGTCTTTCTGGCTAAAATCACAAGTAGTCTAGTGTCTGTGTCAATATTTTTGAAATCGTATATACATGATAATGTTTTAGATTTAAAAAGTACTGTCAGCAGTATGGTTTGAAGCTGATATTTTATGTAGACCAGTATGCATTTTTTTTTCTTATTTCAGAAAAAGTACAGTTGGATAAAATTTTACCGTAACGGTAGATGTCCTTGCCTTCTCTGTAGTATTCTTAACATATGGGATTCCATGCCATGGAAGCCTGACGACCAGCCAGTCTACCAAAGACTACTGTTGCTTTAAAGTATGCTGAACATCACCCAAACACTCCTTGCATAGTGTAGAGCATAAACGTGACATTCAGGCCTACCACAGTTAAAAAGGATTGCCCCAGTAGGAACACCAGTCCAAAGAACCCAATAGGTAATCTGTACATCCAGGAAGGTAAAGGACTAGGGGGAGGGAGGGAGTGAGTACTGTTGCAGTGCAGGCAAGGACATCTACAGTTATGGTACGATTTTACACAATTGTACTATGTCCGTACATTCACTGCTGCAGTATTTTTAACATATGGGAGAGTGTCAAAGCTCAAGGGGAAACTTGGGAGGGGTAGAGCAGAGGAGACCCCTAAAAAGACATGAATAACAGCACTAGCAAAACAGCCCTAGCTCTAGAGATACCATCCAACTTGTAGTGCTTGATAAAGGTATGCACAGAAGTCCAGGTGGCTGCTTCAAGAGTAGAATTAATATCTAAGCCCTTGAAAAAAAATCACCAGAAAAAGCCACAGCTCTAGTAGAATGAGCCTTAACTGAGGAAGGAAGGCTCTTGCCATAAAACGTGCAACAAAAGGGAAATAGCTTTAGAAATCCAAGAAGTAGTTTGCTTGGATACAGCAAGTCCCAAAGATCTAGGATGAAAATAAATAAATAAATGATCATATTTTCTAGCAGCCCTAGTCTTATCCAAATAACCCTGCGTTGCCTATGCATGTCCAAAGTATGCAGCACCCTTTCACTGTCAGATTGCAGAGAGGGGGAAAAAGTAGGCAGATTAAGAGACCGATTAAGTGATAGCTTGTTAATCACCTTAGGCATAAAAGAACAGTTGGTGTGCAAGGACACCCAGTCCTCATGAAAGATCAAAAAAGGAGGACAAGCCATAAGAGCCTGCAACTCACACACCCATCTGGCAGAAGTAAGGGCTAACAAAAGAACAGTCTTCCAGGGACAATGTTGCAAGGAAGCTGAAGCAACAGGCTCAAAAGGAGCCCGGGTCAAATTTCCAAATGAAAATTAAGATCCTAGGGAAGAGAAACCGGTTTCGTGGGAGGTCTAATGTTAAGGACGCATTTAAGAAATTGTTTCACTTCAAATCCAGAAGCTAAAGGAGGAGAAAAAGGCAGACAAGCAGAGATAGCTGATAAGTGGGCTTTAGTAGAAGAATAGACCAAACCAGCATTGAGCAACTCACACAAATAAGAGAGATCCAAAGGGACATCCACAATAAGTGGGTCCAGGTTAAGGGAGAGAGACAGAATAGAAAATCTCTTCTATTTGAAAAGGTAGGATTTCCTAGTAGTAGGTGTCCTGACCTCCTGCAGGACTTGCAGCACGTTCTAAGAAAAAAAAGGTGTCTATGAGGAATCAAATTCCTATCACCCACAGTGTCAGTTGAAGCGTGGACAGGTTGAGATGGATGAGAGATCTATTGGCTTGTGTGATTAGACCCACTAGGGGGAATCATTGCTGTCGCGGCCAAAAGGGAGTCACCAGCACGATTTTGGGAGCATCCTGTTGAATTTTGAACAGGACTTTCAGAATGAGACTAAGGGAAGGGAATGTATAAAGAAACATCCCCTTTCAAGAAAATGAGATGGAGTCCACCTTCCACACCAGAGGTCCTGGGACTCTGGCACAAAACAGAGGAAGTTGTCTGTTCACAGGGGAGGCAGAAAGGATCCACTTGAGTACCCCACTGGTGGATAATGTCTGGAAACACATCCCTGTGAAGCATCCATTTATGGCACTAAGTTATGGACCTGCTTAGAGTGCCTGCCACAATGTTTTGATTGGATGGTGTATAAACTGGCTGAAGATTCACTTGATACTTGACAGCAAGATGCCATACCAAAAGTGCCAACTGGCAAAGAAGATAAGATCACATTCCTCCCTGTTTCTTGATATACAACATCACTGTGGTATTGCTGTGAACACCTTGAGAGGTCCTGGAGATAAGAGGATGAAAGGCCTCAAGAGCCAGCAGAAGAGCTCTCATCTCTTTGACACTGATGTGCTCCTTCTGCTGATGAGGTGACCGCACCCCCTGTACCTTTAGGGAGCCAAATGTTGCCCCCCATCCCATGTCTGAAGCATCTGAGAGCAATTGCTGAGAGGGAAGAGGGAGATGAAAATGGATCCCTGGATTCTGTGACAACTACTGAATCTACCAGTGAAGTTCCTGCCTGAGACAAGGAAGAAGAGGAACTACAAAGTCTGGAGAATGTGCATTTTGAAGCCACACTGATTTCAGAAACCACTGAAACTTTCTCATGAAGTTTGGCCAGAGGGAGCATTGGGATGGTGGATACCATAAAACCCAGAGCTCTCAGAAACTCCTGGTGGTAATGGAAGCCAGAGGAAGAAGAGCGTGAAAGAAAGAAAAAAATGAAAGTTAAGGCCTTTGGAGGAGGCAAGGATATAAGTATTGACAACATCTGAATCCTGCAACCCAGAAAAACATGATCTTGAGAAAGAGTCAGGGAAGACTTTTTGAAATTTATAGTGAAACCCAGGCTGTGAAGAAGGGAAATGGCAAAATGATGGTTTTGCAAAAGGGTCTCTGGAAAGTACGCCTGAATCAGCAGGTCGTCCAGGTAAGGAAAAATTTGGATTGCTTGAAGCCTGCAAAAAAATCACAGGAGCAAGGCATTTGGTGAACACCATTGGGGTAGTTCAAAGGCCAAAGTGCAAAGCAGATAACTGAAAATGCCAGGAAGCAACAGAGAAATGCAAAAACTTCCTGAAAAGAGAATGGATCAAAATATGGAGATAAGCATGCTTGAGAACCATAGATACCATATAGGCCTGAGGGAGTAAGAGAGGAACATAATCTGTAGGGACAACATCCAAAAGGAAGGTACTTTTAGAAAAGTGTTTAGATGAGAGAGGTTTAGAATAGGTCTCCGTGTGCCCACTTTTCTGGGAACTAGAAGCAGTCTCGAGTAGAACCCTTTTCCCCCCTTTGGGCCACCGGCACCTCTTGAATAGTAGTACACTGAGTCAAGAGATTTTGAAGAATCTCTGGGGAAAAGGAAAGTTGTTCCCATGTAGGCTGAGGAATGCCCATAAAAGGAGGATGGGATTTCCACACCATGAAGTACCCCTGACAAATGATTGACAGAACCCAAGAATCCTGAGTGATCTGAAGCCAAACAGGAAGAGAAAGGTGAAGAGAAAAACGAATGTGGCTGGAAAGAGATGAATAGTCATATAGCACCTGGTTTGTCTGGAAAGGAAGGCTTCGGAATCCCTGAAAAGTGAGTAACCTTAACAGGAGGAGCCCACTTGCCAATCTTCTTACCTTTAGTAGAAGGGCGGGATTGCCTACAAACAAAGGCAGGCTTAATAGGGTAGTTTCTCTGAAATTTAGGCACAGAAGAAACAAACACGTTTAAGCTCCTTTAAGGCTTCCACAAACAAAAATTTAGAATCCAGAGGAGCATCCATTAACTTAGCTTTAATGTCATCAGGTAGGTTGAAGCTAAGCCAAGAATACCTCCTCATCGCTGAACCAAAAACAGCAACCCTAGAAGAGGCATCTGCCACATCATAACTGCATTTAATAGAATGATGAACAACTTTAAAGGAAATCCCTAGCAAGGAAATAATAGAAGTTTTATCCTCAGAGTCTGGAAAATCAGAAATAAGTTGACTGGCCTGAGAAGGAAGAGCCAACGCACACCTAGACATATGGGTCTGATAATTAATAGCCTTAATAGCTAGGGTAGCAGAAGTGTAAACCTTCTTACCCAGCCTGTCCATAGTTCTGCTGTCCTTGTCAGAAGACAATAACTTGGGCAAAGAAAGCAATTGAGACAGCTTATCAGAGGTTATAGACACTACAGAGGGGTCAGCAGCCAGACATTTATATATAAATTAACAATCCTCAGGCACCCTATAAAACCTGTCAGGCTTCTTGGGTGCAGGGGGCAGAGAATCCAGCACATGAGGCATTGGAAAAAGCATTCAGCAAAACAGCCTAGACAGGAGGAATAGCCACGTGTTTAGGAGATTCCAGCTGCAGCAACCCATAGTACCTCTTACTGACCCGAGCACAATCCCACTTTCTGACTCATAGTCCAAAGGAGAAGGAATCTGAGCAGAATAAGTTGGAGATTCATCATCAGGATCCGACTCATCCTCAAAAGAATCCTGTTCTCTAGGCCTTTTAAGGGGTGTAGAAGACCAAGGAAGAGCAGGAACCAAAACCCTGCGAGGAGGTTTTAAGGGCATTAAAGAAGTAAATAACCCCTGAGTGAAGTCTGCCACTCACTTTGTGGATCCATAGGAGCAGAAGAAACATGTCTAATTTTTTGTTTCTTTTATAAGCAAAAAACAAAACACCCACCAGGCACTTATTTGTAAGTGCCAGAAGTCAGCAAACAGGCGTAGGTAGTCTCTGGAGAAAGAAAATGCATTCAGCTAGCAGAAAATGGTTGCAGGTAAACAGACTGGTGAAAAGATATGTTCAGACTGGCAGCAAAGAAGTTCTGATTACATCACAGTAACAGAGGTGTGGAGTTTTAGTTGATTTGTGTATCAGGTGCATGTTTGAGACCAGGAAGTGGTTGTGTGATGTTGAAGGGTACATGGATTAGGGTGTATAAGGAGAATATGGTATCAGGGTTCAAATATCCAAAATGGGGCCCTCTATGTTTTTAATGCTGTTGGATGAACCCCATAGTGGGCGCCTCCTTACTTTTGATACAATGAAACCTTCGATGTCATGAAATGAAGCCTTATTAGTGTGTTAATGTATAAGTTCCTCTGTGTAAATTATTTGTTTTTTTAAAGAAGGCAGTATGTCTTCTCACACAAGCTATGCATATAAGATGCTGTGTGGTCAGACACCAACACCGTCCATAGCACATTTACTGTTTCACATTATGAGTCTTTGTTCCCTCTTTAGCTTTCTCTAATTTCATTTTTACCTTTTTGATACTGTACGAGGAATAGTGCTTAAGTAAATGTGAATTTAATATTGATAGGATCATATGAAGTTTCTAGGCTATTGACCCTGGGGTCCTTACAAGCCTAGCCAATAATTTAGCCCATGTTTCAACAAGTCAGCACTCTATGCCATTGTCCAGCAGGGACACAGGTGGAATCCCAGGGGTGGATTTTCTGTTCCCCATCCAGTTATCCATGTTGAGCTTTAAAAAGGTTTAACGAAGTACTGTGCTTTATGTGGAGAGTGAGTCTATTCCACAAAAGGAGGAGTCTCTGGGACACAAATCTGTCCTGCCAATGAGTCCTATTGATGTCACAGACCGACCAGGTTGAAGTCACACATGTGGGTTACTCGAGTTTAGCTTAACTTGCGGATATGCAGCAGTCCTTGCAGGGCGAGGTCTGAGATTGCTTTGTATGCCAGACTGATGTCACCTCTGAGGAGACTGAGTAGAGGGGGCAGGGCTTTTAGCCTATCTGCATAGAGTAGATGCTGGAGGCCCTAGATTCTGTGGGTGAAGAACCTCTGTGGTCTCTCCTCTGTGGTCTCTCCAGCTGCTGCATGTGCTTTGTGAAGTATATGCTGAAAGGGGCATTGTACTCAATAGTGGGTCTTATAAGGGAAGAATACTGGGATGTTATGACCACCTTGTCCCTGGATGAGATACCCTTACTAATGAGGTGGGCCATGTAGAAAGCTTTCCATACGGAGGTAAAATGGTGGTCAGAAGTCAGATTGCTATCAACCTAGGTGCCCAAGTCCCTCATGACTGATTGTGTACTTAGTGCCTTATTATCAATATGATAATTTGTGGGGACATCACTGTCCCCAAAAGGGATGATGATGCATTTTTTGACATTCAGTTTGATTCCATGTTTCTGGCACCAGTCGTTTGTTTGGGTGAGACCCTCTTGGAGGATGTCCACATCACAGGGGGAATTGATGAGAGCACTCAGCTTGCAGTCATCTGCAAACTTGGTCAGCCATAGCCCACTAGATTTGGCCTGCAACTTCGAGAAGTATATCCCAAACAGCAGAGGCCCCAAGACCAATCCCTGGGGTACACCACTTGTTACGGGTCTACTACTTGAGGTGGCTTCCCCTGTTTTAACTAGGTGGGTTCTGTCAGTGAGCCAGTTTGCTACACATCTGGTAACATATGGATTGATGCCTAGTTGAGAGAGTTTATCTATTATAACTGAGTGGGGAATAGTATTAAAGGCTTTGGCCCGGTCAAGGTAGGCAGTGTGTACCATCTTTCCCTCATCTATGGCCTTGGTGATTGTCTCAAAAAGTTGACCAAATTTAACAGGCATGACCTCCCCTTGACAAAACCAAACTGTGTGGGATCAAGAGTCTAGAGGTTGCCAATGTCCTTGTTAATGAGGTCCATGATAGTTCACTCCATGGTCTTACAGATCAGGCTAGTTAGGCTGATGGGTCTATAATTTCTTGAATTGGTGGATGCTCCACCTTTGTGCAAAGGGATGATAGTAGCTGTCCTTCACTCGGCTGGGATGAAGCTGATACTCAGGCTGTGGTTGAATAGGGTGCCTAATGGTGCTGCAAGTTCCTGCCTGAGTTCATGTAGAATGCAGCCTGGAACGTTATTGGGTCCAATGGAGGCTGTAGTTTTTTGCCTTTGAGAGGGCAGTGATGACTTGCTCCCTAGAGATAATGGGAGGGGGGCAGGTACTGGGGATGTCCTGTTTTACTGATGGGAGGGGCAGAGGAGTGAAGTTTTCACTGAACCTATCTGCCAGCAGGTTGGCTATATCTACAGCGTTTGTGTATGTGGTGTCCTTGACCCCCATTTCTGAGCAGATCTGGGTGCTTCCCTTGAGATTGTAGACATGTGTGAAGAAGGCCTTATGATTGTCTTTAGTAAATGTGGCTAGTTTGGACGATTTCACAAGCGTTCTTATTTGTTTGTTCAGGCCAATTTGGCACCTGCCCCTTCTTCATCCTGGACAGCTTTTTTCTGCTTTTATTATAGAATTTATTTACTGTAGATGTCCACCAGACAGGTTTACTCTTTCTTGAGGATGAGGATTTCATCCTGTCTGGTATTCCTGATTCCATGCACCTATATAAATGCTCATATAGTACTTTGGTGTAGGTTTGGACATATGTGGCAGTTCCTGTGGAGGAGGAGGGGGCTGTGAATCTGTTTATACGTCCCTCAGGAGGTTGTAATCAGCTTTGGGGAAGTTTTTTTTTTTTGTTTGACCCTAGCTGGGGTGGGGGTGGGGGGTCGAGGGGATGGTGACTTTAAAAGTGACTGCTTTGTGGTTGGATCATACCCGGGATGTTGACACTGTAGGGATGCTGCAGTGATTACTCATGTTGGTTAATACCAAGTCCAAGATATTTTTACCTCTTGTGGGGATGTCAACCAACTTGTCCAAGGCATTTGCATTGACGTAATCAAGGAATCTCTGGCCATTTGTGTTTTGGCATGAGTATTCCTTCCAATCTATGGTTGGATAGTTAAAGTTGCCCAGTATCAGGGTAAATGGTTGAATATTGATGGATTTGAAGATGACATCTTAACACACTCTTGGACATTTGCCAAAAGTGCTATTTTCAGCCTCTGCAGTGTACCTATAGATTGCTCCTACCTGTATTGGTAGCATATTTAAATCTCCATGTTAGTTGTGTAGGTTGCTGTTTTGAAGACAAAACTACAAGGAATCAAAACTGTGATCCAGACATTTTCTTAACTTTCAAAGGAGCAAGCATTGCATTCTTTCTGTGGTGGATTTGCCCACAAATCCTTCATGCAGTGGGAGACTACTTGCTCCAGTTATTTACAGGCAACTGTAGACTTGTTGCATCTTAGTGAAAAGAGTGCATTGACTTCACCCAATCAACAGATCACACAGTCTGCCACGACCAAATGGGATTCACATTGCTTGAGCTCTACCACTGCTTTGGACTTGTTTATTAAATCAGTTGATACAAAGATTGCTGAAACTATCTGGGTGTATTTTTCAATTCTGTGTTGGTTCTGCTTGTGCCATTTTAATACATTTTAGTCATATATTTAAATTGTGTGGCCTGACTGTATTCAGTTTATTTGGGCTTGGCCCAGTCTTCCTATGTCTTTGGTTATGCTACTAGATTAGTAGAGGGCAAAGATTTGCAAGCCCCCTTCTTAGAGAATCCATTGCTTGGTGGTCTAGTGGATTCCTCTATAGTAAATATTAGTAGTAGTACAGAATCCTCTCTAATGGTGTCATGGCCTGGCTTTTCATTTTTTTTTTTTTTTTTACAGTGTAGTTCTATATCGTGGACTTACCCAGTATTCTTGTGGTCACAGTATACTTGCACACTATACAGGAAAAGAGATGTGTACAGCCCTAATTTAGATGGCAGATTCACAAATTCATATAGAGATATAAATCTGAATGGTTTGGTTTGTCCGTCTTTGAAAATGGCTTACCTGTTCATTGTAGTAATTGATAAACATATCATATTCAGTATCCTAAGTGTTTTGTGGATGTCTTGAACCTTTACCATAAGCAGCAGCCATGCAGTAAATTTTCAAAGTTTGTAGTTTCATAAGGCAAGTCTGTGAGGCTTCATAGTTAATTTGTTCCGGTTGTCACAATTTCAATAACAGACCAAGTCACACACGAAGTGCTGTAGATGAAATGTGTAAGTTTTTGGCTTGGGTGGTAGGTGCTTTGTATTGAAAACTGGGGGGGGGGGCTTTTTGTGGGTGCCATAAGGCTGAACGAGTAAGACAGTAGGGTTGTCTTTTTATGTGCACTAACATTCTATGACTTCATGAAGAGAACCTTAAAATAGCATATGTGGAATCTTAGAACGTCATTACTGAGACACTGGATGCAAAGGTGCTGGAAATATTTGTGTAAGATATGTCCGCTTTCTTTGTATTGTATAGGTTTTGATCATATGAAATGAAAACTATTGACCTTTTCGTAGTAGTGATGTGCACAATTTATTTGTGGCTGTGAGTCTTGCAATGTTTTCCTAATTTTGTCTTTTATTTAGTCTATTTTTGCCCACCTTTTCTAAAAGGTTTAGATTAAATTAAATTTTATTTTTTCTAATTTGATCTATTTATTCTCTGCTATGTAGCAATTTTGTAAGTGTTGGTGTCCTTGGCACTTTTTAATTTAATTTTATTATAGTATAAATAGTCTGTGCCTTTTTTTAATGTTCTGCTTTATGGGTAGTATTTATTATGTCTTGTTTTTTAACTGATTTATCTTTAAGGAATGATTTGATTGTTGTTAATTACTTGATTGTTTAATTTATGTATTAAGGCTTGCTATTTATTGAAGCTTGCAAGCATATGCTTTTGTCTGAGGAAGGGAAGTCATTAAATTTCCCGAAAGCGCTAACGTATTAAAGTGTCTGTTGTGCCTGAAACAGCTAGTCCTGGTTTTCGTTTATTCAGTTTAGTTTGTTTGTATTGTGCCTTTGGTCTGTTTGTGGAATCTTAGAATGTCATTACTGAGACACTGGATGCAAAGGTGCTGGAAATATTTTTGTAAGATATGTCCGCTTTCTTTGTATTGTATAGGTTTTGATCATATGAAATGAAAACTATTGACCTTTTCGTAGTAGTGATGTGCACGATTACATATTTGTGGCTGTGAGTCTTGCAATGTTTTCCTGAAATGTAACTCCAAAATGGTGACTTTATTTCTTGTTATGCTCTTTGGAAATTTTCAAAAATCACTAGTATTAAAGACTTCCCTTATCTTACTGTCATGCCCCCAAAGTGTCAATAACAGAGACTTTTTATATGGCCCATGAAGGTTTTGTGGGTGACGTCTGTAAGGTAGATATGCAGAAGCATGATAATGTTGCAAAATTTATAGGAGAGGTCTTTGAATGCAGCCCATTTTGTTTGCAGTGTTGTCATACCACGTCCCATGAAACATGTCATTATTAAATTCGGGACAAACCTTGCTACAACCAGAATTTTTCCTGGGACTGAAATGTAACCTTCCAAGAAAGTGGCACATTTCATTAAAAGTTCATAGGTAAATTTTAGGCTAGTGTGCCATTTTAAGCTTAACTGATTCCCCCTTCAAAGGTGAGAATAAAATCTTGTACCATCTGTGAGGTAAACACCTTAATTATTATACCAACCCCCAACCCCAGTCTTCATAGTAATAATTTGAATTTCTTTTCTGCTAGTTCCATGTAAGTTTACAGACATCACTCTGCAGGTAACATTTAAATTAGGGCAGCGTTTTAAAAAAATGTCCTAATTTTTTCCCCTTCCTTGCCGTATATGTGACAGCATTTGCTAAGTGCTTTACTGGCTTCCTTTTTTTACAGGTAGTAAATGTGGTAGATAAAATTGCATGCATTACAAAGATTTATGATAAGGTCTCAGCAGTCATATCTGTTCTTAAAAAAGATCTAAAATTCCGCTCTCAGGCTTCGCTCTCAAGTTGACTTTCTTGGCATCCATGTTTTGAACACATAGTAATGTGGTTATGATCGGAGACCTGATCATAACCCTCTATATTGATAGCTATACAAGACTTGTTCACGGCTGCTAGTTTTCAAGGGTGACCCAGTAACAGTGGTGTGATTAGTTACTCAGTGTTTAGATAAGAAAGTTGTAGGAGTCAGACTCCAGTCAGCAAAATGCAGCATGTTTGCATTTCTTTGTCTTAACCCAGTAAATTATACTGGCAGCTGTATTTGTTTAAGTGTTGGTACAAAAGCTTCTATTCTTGAATCTTAGTTTTGGAAACAAGAGGGCACATGTAAGAGATTTCACAGAAGTTTTGAACTTTGTGTCAGACATGATGGATCTGAGTGTTATCTGAGTGGTTGAAAAAAAAAGCTAGGTGCTGTGCCAAGGGAGGCCTAGATACATGGGCAATATCTTTTATGAATACACTCTCTAATAATTAAAGTTAAAACTGATGTTTTACTGGATTCGTTTTAAAATTGTACTGGAAATTCTTACTAACATATAAATTAAAAAAATATTGTCAAGCAATGTTGTATTTCTGGCTGTTTCTGTTTTGTCTTGTTTTATCACATTTATGTTTTGATTTTGAGTAGTTACAGGGGGTTTCTTATTTATTTAAACTGAAGGTTACTTTGTCACACCTTTTTTATTTTATGACTTATAGTTCAGATGTCAATACATTTATTTAATAGTTTTTTCTTTGTTGGGTACAGTTGTGGAATACCAGTTTTGTACCATTTGTGAAGAGTGGGGCAGGTGTTTGTGGACTTTCTACCAGGTTTCTGATTAACTCATGGTGTGGTGAGAGTACCTTGTTTACAGATAATGTGTTTAGTAGCGTACGTCTGTATCAAGTTTTTCTTAGCACTTTTGACATCATTCCATTGTCCTAGCTTGCAATGCTTTATTTTTTTAGTGATTTATTGTTATGCTAGCAGTTACTGTTTGCAGTTTTTGACTTTGTAATTGCTTTGCAGGTCATACTGTAGCAGTGTTATTCTGTATTATAACTACATTGCATAATCGTACAGAGCTACTGAACAGTCAAGCCTGTGATCAGGTTTTGCTGAAAAGGGTTTGGTAAATAAACAAATACATACTTGCAACATGGAGAAGATGATCTTAGAAATGTACCTAAATGTTTGTGTGTGCGCATACACTTACGTGCATATAAGAGGGGTCATGCATGTGTGTGTGGATATTGGCATATGTATGCACATATGTGTATATGTGGAGGAGATGGCACTTACATACTTCCAAGACAGGTGGGAAGGCAGTCTGGTAGACTAGATATGTGGCTGCGAAAGCAAAGAAACAGGAGTGGCCTGTCTTAAACTCTTTGCACAGAGTAGTATCTTAATGGCTGAAAATAAGAAGGATATACTTCAAAAAGCTCACAACATATTTTTGAAATTTGAAGCAGTGTCAGGACTTGCATATAACTGTAAGAAAACAGTTTTAGTTGGATCAGGTCTAGGTGTAGGGAGGAGGTGCTGTGGGGAGATTCAGTAAGTTAAGTTTTCTAAATATTTTGATCTGTGAGTAGGTATTTTCCTTCTGCTTTCCGGAAATTTAATGAATCTTGGGAATTAAATCCTGTCAATGCTGATAAAAAAGAGAAAAATAAAATGCCCTGTCTGGTAGGATGGGCTAACATAACAAAAGCTTCCAATAATAGCACTGGCGATCCATTTGTTTAGGCACAGTTCTCTGAAATCTACAGGAACAGAATTAGGAATCATTCAGAAAGAGGTTCTGGGATATTTAACTGCAGCCAAAGTTTCTAAAAATAGTTAAATCCAAGTGTTATGAGCCAAAGAGACTAGGAAGGTAGGGAGTCCATCATTTTATGTAATTCGTTGGAACCGGGTTTTTCCCAAAGGGGATGACGACACATTTTTTTGGCATTGAGCTTAAGACCATGGTTCTGACACCAGTCATTGGTCTCAGTGAGGCCTTTCTGTAGGATGTCAACATCACTTGGGGATTTAATTATGGCTCCCAACTTGCAATCGTCTGCGAACTTTGTCAGCCAGAGTCCCTTCATGCTGGCCTGGACTTCAGAGAAGTAGATACCAAACAGGAGAGGACCCAGGACCGAACCTTGTGGGACTCCACTCGTGACTGGTCAACAGTCTGACTTGGAGTCGGCTACTTTCACACTATGGGTTCTATCTGTGAGCCACTTTGGAACCCACCTAGTGATATAGGGGTTGATGCCTAGCTTAGTGAGTTTTTTTAATGATTCCTGAGTGGAGAATGGTATCAAAGGCCTTGACCAGATCAAGGTAGGCTGTATGAACCACCTTGCCTTCATCCACAGCTCTGGTGACTGACTCAAAGAAGTCGACCAGGATGAACAGGCATAATCTACCCTTCACAAAACCAAACTGTGTGGGATCCAGAGTTTAGAGGTTCCCTATATCTTTGTTTATCAGGTCCATGATGATGCGTTCCATAGCATTGCATATCAGGCTCGTCAGGCTAATGGGGCGATAGTTCCCAGGGTCTGTAGTCGCTCCTCCTTTGTGGAGAGGGATGACTGTAGCAGTGCACTATTCAGTCGGGACAAAGCCTGAAGTGAGTCTGTGATTGAACGGGGCACACAGGTGAGGTGCCAGTTTACTCTGTAGTTCATGTAGAACACAGCCAGAAATATTGTCAGGTCCCACAGAAGCTGTATTCTTGGCCTTGAACAGTGCTGTTTTAACCTGTGCACAGTAATACTGGGTGCCTGGCAATCTACTGATATTGTGATTGGTCCTTTGGTGGGGGAGAGAGGGGTAAAGTTGGCACTGAATCTGTCGGCCAGTATATTGGCAATATCTGTTGGCTCGGTATAGGAGGTGCCATTGTGCAACAACTCCGAGCCAATCGGGTATTGCCATGGAGATTCTTTACATAACTGTAGAAGGCCTTGTGGTTGTCTTTACTATCTGCTGCAATTCTGTTTTCATAGCTAGCTTTAGAGGATTTGATGAGGAATCTCAACTTTTTGTTGAGGCTGATAGGGGAGTTTTTCCAGTCTTGGGACTTCACCTTATTTCAGTTTCCTTCTTCTGTTGTAGAGTTTGTTTATGGCAGGGGACCACCAGATTGGCTTCCTTTTTTTGGAGGAGAGCTTGTTGGTTCTATTGGGTATGGCGAGATTCATGCATTTGTGTACATGTACATACAGGGCGTTAGTGTATGATTTGGTGGTCATGCAGCTGTTTTCTAATTGCATGGGTGCCGTGCAGTTAGCCACCTCTGTTTTAGGAGCCCAAAGTTAGTTTGGAGAAGTTTTTCATGGTGATTACCTTTGCTGGGGGGGTGGGTGGGTGGATTTCCAAGGTGATTAGTTTGTGGTCGGATCTAACCTGGGAGGATTTGACTATTGGTACAGAGCAATGGTCACTCCTGTTAGTAATGACCAGTTCAAGGATGTTGCTACCTCTAGTGGGGGTAAGAACAAGCTCGTCCAGGGCATTGGAATTAATGAATTCCAGGAAACTTTGGGCAAGTGTATTGTTGAAATCAATCACTTTCTGCTTGTACTGTGGTATCATTCTGGGTTTTGGTAGGAGGCAGGTCAGGGCTAGGGTCATACCCGTCTGGGCTACATAACCCGAGAGCTCATCTATGTCTCTTTTCATGTAGTCCAGGGAGATACTTCTCAGGTCATTCACACCCAAATATACAATGACAGAGTCATATTTGTACCTATTGTTGAGGGACCTGAGTGCGTGCATTATGTGGCGGATCTGAGCACCTGACAGACAGCTGACTGTTACTTTCTCCTTATTAACTTAGTGAGTGGGACATCAGTGTGCCTCACTATCACTTCACTTATGACTGTGTGTTGGGCATGTGGTTTTGCCTTGGGGGCCTTTGCTGAGTGGCACACTGTTTAGGAGAGTTATTTGTCTCATGATTAGTGTTGCGTTGTGGTGGTCGAGTGCGTTTCTACCTTGGAGATCTTTGCTGTTTGCATAGATTTTTATTGAGAGCTTCCGTGAAGGTGGGTGTGTGGTTTGTGTCTTTATGTGAAGGCAGTGCTGGTGTGTGTTCTGGAGGGCTATGTGTTGCATGTGTTGTGGTGCAAGTGTTGACCTTCTCCTCTTGACCAGCTATTCTGGTCTTGGCTGCAGAGTGCATGGCTTCCAATTTGGATATATAAGTGCAGCTCTCGCAAGTCTGGGTATTGGGAGGTAAGAGCTCACCAGGCTAATAGGAGAAACCACAGGGAACTGACCTTTAGATACGTCTGGAGGGCTGGGCATTAATAATAAGTACTGAAGCTGTTACCTTGAACGTTTAGTGCTGGTAGCACTGTTGTGTGCTACAATAATTGCTACAAGAAGTCTAGTAAAGTGCTAGACTAATAAGCTAATAAAAGTGCAGGAGAGCAGAGAACTAGCAGATCTAAGGGAAAATTTGAAGAGCACCGCTCAGAAGCGTACAAAAAGTCCTGGATACAGCAAATCTGTATCTGGACTACACTAGTTCCAGGAAAGTCAGGAAACAGTTTTTTTTTTTTTTTTTAGTAGAAAGTGAAGAGGCAGAAGATAATGAGATAATTCAAGGTTCAAAAGCTAAAGGGGGCCTTTGCTACGTTGTCACTATTAACAGTAGAATGAGCCGATGTAATGTGACTTGGGGGTAGTGTCCAGTATCAACTATCAACTTTATACCAGAGGCAGGCAACGCAAAGCCACCAAGACAAAAAGACCACAACAAGAACTGGGAGGGTGAGTGAGGAAAAAAAAAAACAATTGTACAGATTACAGAGATATTAAATCAAAAGTACAGACAATAAATGAGAATAAACTCTTATCTTTTCTCAATATCACAGCTGGCAGTAGGTCAGTCTCTGCAGTAGCTTGAGCAACAGGTATATCTGATTTAAAACACTGGCTATTTAAGGCACAGAACAGAAACCAGACCAATTATCCAAACAATAACAGATGCAGGAATGCCCTGGCTAGATTAAACCAGTTCTGTTCACTTTCTCTCACTTAAACTCAATGCCAAGAAGTGCATGATAGTATCTTTCTGTAAGACAGCCACCCTACTTTGATAATCCACTCCTTAGAGTGTTGCACAACTTATAAGCAAGTGTATGGCATCCATATCCAAAGATGTCATCATTCCATTGTACTCTGCTCTCTTAAGACCAATGACCGAGTACTGTGCCCCATTTGGCACGTACCTGACTAAGCATATGCAACAACTGGAGGGTGCGCAGAAGCTCCTCACAAAAAGAATATACAATGTAGAAAAGTCCTATTTGGAAGCCTCAAAGCCTTGTCCATATACTCAGTCTCTTATAGGCTGCTGAGAGGCCACCTATACCTGGCCTACAAAGCATCCTCTGATCCAGCCTTAATTGAGCTCTTACTCATCTGCAAAACAAATGGCATTAGAAACACCCTATTCAGGCTAAAACCTTGCCTGCAACATAAGTAGGACATGCTGGAGGGCAGCATAAGCAGGACATGCTGGAGGGACAGGTATGTGTCTCAGTGGCTGACCTTTCTCTGGAACAGGCTTCCCATCCATATGAAGCAATGTTCTTCGTACTTATTCAAGAGAAACACGGATCAGTGGATGGAGAGTTGTAAATTTACCACTGGTCTGACACCTTTGTCTTCATTAGAGAGAGAGAAGACGTGTAAATGCTCAACTACTCATGCCTACGTTTATATACCCCCAACACAACAAATGGGACCAGTACCTTTCTAATATTTCTGGAAATCATGGCTAGGCTTACAAACAGCCTTCAGGCCAGGGTCATTAGCTAAGCATTTTCCTATAATCCCATGATTCAGTGATCAAATGCTTTAGAAAGGCTGTAATTCTCTTTTATCAGAACTGAATATGTTGTGTATCATGCTTTAGCTATTACAGTAGCATTCTGAACAAAAACAGCTGTGTATAGTAACACCCTCATATCTTTCTATTTTAACTTGACAGATAACAAAGCTTGCAAACTGAAAGATGAGTAAATTTTATTAATACCAGTGGATTACATAACATAGTTTGGCATGTGGAAATGTTACAAGCTATGCAATTTTTACTTCTTCTGCAGTGGAGGTAATACAAGTAATTGTGTAACATAGCTTATACATTCAGCTGTCAGTGGCATGTCCTTCCTCATAATCATCGGCAAACGCACTTAGCTAGATACATTCAGGATTGTTAAGAGAAAAGAAAAAAAAGTAAGTAAAGGTGGACCTAGGTTAAATTCCTTTTAAACTGCACTAGGTAATAATAATGCAAGTTGGCTCATCACTTCTAAAGAACCATTTGGGTTATATCAGTAAGAAGTGCAACTCAACGTACTTAAAGATTTAGTGCTATGATGAAATAAAAAAGAATGTATGCCTTCGCGTGGCACACAAAGACTGTCAAGATCAGAATAGTCTACGTCAGCTTGCAAGCCACTCAGTGCCAAGACTAACCATACCGTCTACCAATGTGGGAAAGCAAGATCCTCTACTTTAAAAAATAAAATGAAATTTGTCGAAATCCTTTACTGCTCATTTGGCTTGTAATTTATACTCAGTATTATTTTGCAGGATGAAAGCTAGGAGTCGTAAGCTAGGATCACAAAGTAGGCAAATTGAGACTGAGGGGAATCAAACTCTTATGCCACAGGAAGCAACTTCAGTTTATGCTGGATCCTAAAGGCCCAGAGTACCTGTTTCCCCCTAATTACAGGACATATCCTTATTCTATAAATAAGAAGCAAGTTATATGTACCTCTGCCTATCTGTATGTTCATTTACTCTTACTTTTCTGTGATGTCATGTTCACTCAGCTGAAAGAAATCTGTTTTCTTTGGACCATGTTTACATAGTTTAACTCTGGTGCCTAAGAAACCAAAGTTCACTTAATTTATATTAAATTTTAAGTTAAGTTCTACCATTTACTTGTCTGGCAGTTACCTTGGAAAATTAAGACTATGTGCTGTTAAGGAGCTGCTTCATGTGGTGAAGGGTTTGAGTACCTTTGTTTTCATTTGTCTGCTGTGTGCCTCTAAACAAGCCACTTAACTAGACAGTGCTTTAGGGCAATTGAGATTTGGGTTAGGCTGCTTAATGGTCCCCTGGACAGCATGCTTTAGTAAGTGCCTATGAACTTGCTGAAGACCCATTTCATTTATTTACTTCTTGGCCTGTGCTTTAATGTTTGATAAGTGGGTGGAATGGTCTAAAGAACCTTCTCAGCCACGACCCTGACAAAATGGCACCTACAATTTTTTATACATTTCTCTATACAAACATCTAACTTGAGTGACATTTGTAATGCATCAAGTGAGATACAGTAATTAGTGAAATAAATAGATGTTAACATTTGGTATGAAGTAGTATTAAAGAAGATAAATTATGAACATGCCAAAAGCCTTTTCAATGATTTTCCCAGCTGTAAGATGGTTACACCTTTGGGTATTCAGTGATATAATTCAATTAAGTGCAAAGAAGCGGCAAGTAACACATTTGTTGCTGTGTCCAGGAATAAACCAGGTGGTCAATTACTTGTTGTCTGCAAAGTAGTTGTCTTGTTTGTGGTGTTCTTAGCGGTTTCGTCTGCACCGTGAATAATTTTTTTCCCCTCCGTTTGGGTGGGGGTGCTGGTTTCACTTTTCTGGAACAACTTTACTAAAGTTTTTCTAACCAAATGACTTATGGTAAGAGCCTAAGAGGTGGTTTCAGGGATGAGTGAGAGAGATGTTACTTTCCGTACAGAGGAAGCAGAGAGAGGATCTAATTTTTAGCTTGTTTCTAATGTAGGATTGTAGTTTTTATACATAATCTTAAAGGTGAAGGTTGAAAGAAGCAGGGTGACAAAGGCTGTTTGTAGAAGCCATTTTGCATTTTGTAGGGAGGTATGGTAGAGGTATGGTGGCGTTTATTTCAAATGGAAAGGTAAACAAACTTTCTGATTTTGTCAACAGGTTTTTTGAATTAGATGGGTATTATAGGATAAATTAATTAACTAATTATAACAATTGGAAGACCATATTCCAATCTTGGAGTTTGTGTTAATGAAAGGGAGCTTATATTGCTTGCAGGGAAAGCTGGGAAAGATCAGCTGGAGAACACTTTAACCTGTGTATTGACTTCCTCAGTCACTCCCACTAGCTCAGTTGTAACAGTCAGTGAGCAGTGCGGGCTAGACAGAGATGCAGGAGCACCATCTAATTTTACTAACAACATGTACACATTAGTGCCGTTCAGGATTTAGAGGTCTCATGTAATGTTTTCACAGAAAACACACAGTGGCAGAAAAGGCAGGCTAATTTTGAGCTTTTGTTAAACTTGCTTTGTAAAGTAATACGTTTTTGGCTTGAATACATTTTAGACAGCAAGAGTAGAAAGGGCAGGAGAATGTTAACTGTTGGGGGGGGGGTAGTCATGCGTGCCCCAGTAGTCCACAGTACAGCAGAAAGCAGAAAAACTTTGTGAGTACTTATGTCAAATAGATAAGAAGAAAACAGCAGGGTGGGGGGGGGGGGGGTTGGAAAGTGAGTCAGTTATTTCCGGGAAGAAAAACAAACCTTTAAAACACTTGAACTACAGTATGCACCCTTATAAAAAGAAGGGAAATTGTGAAACAGAAGTTAAAGTGATTTGCTGATATTTTTATATGCATCATAGCATTTGATGAGTAAAGTGCTGTGATGTATTTTCCAGCTTGCCCTTCCTTTCTTTTTTGGGCCATTTTTTAATAAAAAGATTCATAAACCTTTTATTAAACCATGGCTCAAAAATATTTAGCTTTTCCGATTGTGATTTTACCATAGGGTAATGTGAGCTATCTCCATAGACTTCAATGGGGCACCTTTGGCCATGTCCTGTGATGCACCCATTAAAGTCTACAGACTCAACAGACACTTCACCTATGCCTATATCACTGAGGTTAAACTTTCTTGTTTTTCCTCAGTGACGTCAGTGTAAGGAAAATGCAAAGATTACAATTAAATTTAAATATGAAGGTGATGACCAAAACGTGAGCTGATTGGGTAAAGTGCTATTCTGGAGTTTACGCACTGCATGCCGTAGTGGAAAGGTAGGTTTCAAAACATCAGCAAATCACTTTAAGCTGCCTTCTATGATGCTGCAACAACCCTTACTTTCATTGGCAAGAGGTGAAGTCCTGCTCAGAATGCTGTAGAAGGCACTATAGCAGATTAACCTGTTGGGGAAACCTAACTAACAGCCTCATGACCCTGACTGCAAACGATTAGAAAATAAGGAAAAAGCTTAGAGTTATGTGTACAGTTTTTCACCAAGGATGAATTATCTCTTATCATCCATAGTTTAAATTAACTATGAAAATGAGTTTTAAATCTGTTGTTGTAATGCTCTTCACAGAGGTCTAAGTATGAACAATGGAGATATACAGCCAGCAGTCATACTCGCATTGTATAGCATTGAAGCCAATGGCAAGAACCATTCTGGTTAATGCTTTTGCCTGCAACATGGTTTAAATGCTGTAAAGAAAAACAATTCAATGCTCTCCATATGTTTTGCACTCCTTAAAGTGGACAGTCCCAGTGAACCTGCAGAACTGTTTGTTTTTATTTGTGGTCCGTCGTAGGACATCACTCAATCAGCCCAGCCCTCAGTAACCCAGGTCCATGCTGGGTGTACCACCCCATCTCATAGCCAACCCCCCCCCCCCCCGGACTTGCTCTGTTTTTTGCCGGGGCTGGTCAGAGATCCTAAGGGAGCCCTGATGGCTTGGCTGTTTCTGCATCCATCCTTGGGGGATGTTTTTTATTCACCTTATCCATTCCCTGTCCCGCCTCCCACTCTGGTCAAGTACATCTGAAGGCAAGTATCTCTTTGGACTACACAAACAAATGCACGCCAAGAACCACATATTAAGTCACTTTAATAATATTAACACAAACAACTAAAGAAATAAGTGCTTTTGCAAAACAGCTTCATGAGATTATAATACATTATAAAATTACGTAACACTTAATATATAAGATTTAAAATTACATGACTAGTTTAAAAGGCATGCTTCATTAAAGTTACAATCATTTCCTTAAGCCACACTTTTTCAAAACAGGTTTCAAAGAATACAAGTCATTTAGACCAGGATAATTAGTTGCATTCAGTTCAGTGATCTATGTACGCTCCCCTTCTTCAGTACAGTTTTTAATGTGTCATCCTCTTATATGAAGATTAATAACTTGTACTAATTGAAAAAGGAAACATACTGATTTCCATAACATGTCTACCTAAGGAATTTTTCTTTAATAATTGCTTAATGTCATAGACATGTTCGCTAATACATTCTTTAAGCATTCTGTTAGTATTATCTGTATAGAATACATACATTACAACATCTACAATTTGCTAAATAAACCATTTGTTTAGAAGAACAATCAGTAAGATTATGTTGTTACCAGTAACTGGATGGATAAAACAAGTGCCCAAATTAATGAAGACACAATAATTGCAATTTCTGCACGGGTGTGTACCTCTCCTGTTGGAAATACATGAAGGAGCATTACCAACCTCATGACATAAAATGTTTTCCAAGTTTCTGTTGTTTCTGAAAATGAATAAACGTTTGTCACACACTGTTACCCACTGTTCTGGTGGTACAGCGGTAGAGTTGTTGCCTCACAGCAAGAGGTTCTCCTGTTCGATTCTGGAGTGCTTTCTGTGTGGAGTCTGCATGTCCTCCCCGCGGTCGAGTGGCCTCCGAAAGACATGCGTGAATGGGCGTGCCTTCGGTGAAGGTTGGGCGTTGGGCTGGCAACTCGGCACCATAAAAATCTCCTGCCAATCATTAGTGGACCGGAGTTCCGCTGTGGCGAACCCTAACCAGGAAAAGCCGAAAAGGCAAACAAAACCCACTGTTCTCCCAGTGTCTTGGCTCTTAGAATGTCCCAATGTTTATTCAAAATATCACAGATAATACTTGCACTGGTAGACTATATCAAATTAACCCTCAGTTTGTCCAACATATTACTCCTTGCAGCATAAACAGTTTCACTAAAATAGGGTGCTGTTTGTGTTTTCCTTAATCTCTTAATATTGTGACTAACATCTTCCAGTTTTTCTATATCACACCCCTCTGAGCAACTTTATTTGACATTCCATCCTGTATGTTATTTAATGTCACCTCATTTGTTGTTAATCTACTAACTCTTGGCATCTGTCCATTTACAATGCTATTATAATCATGGCTAGGATGCATAAGTCGACCTATGTAAACAAAATGCTTTTCTTACAACTGTTCTGATAAACTGATGTCTGTAACTTTCCATTTTAATCTTTAAAAAAATTGCACATCTAACAAATGTACTGTATTAACAGAATAATTCATTTCAAAAGTTTAAAAAGTTGTTGGATTATTTAAATAATTTACATACTGTCTCAATTAATGTTCTTTGTGTTTCACTGTTGCAGTCATTACATTTGAGTAATCTGCTGGCTGGTTGCCCTCAGTCAGCGTGAATTCCAAAGTCTTGGGTCCTGCGTCAGTTGCTGTCTTATCTTCCATGACGTCAGGTCGTCAGGGGTATAAAACATGCAGCCAATGCCATTTTCTTTAGTCTTTCTTGCCGGGCGGTGCCCGAAGCAGAAGCATTTCGCAAGTGTCGGTCGGCCGACTACTGAAATATTCGAGTTTGAGTATCAGAACTGAAGTCTTCACTAAAGGCAAGTACCCTGTTGGGGAAACTTTTCTTGCTTTTTACTGATGTCAGAAAAAGTTAATAATTGTATTACTTGTGGGAAGCAAATACCTCATAAGGATTTCCATTTATACTGTATTCATTGCCTAGGCCCTGATCACAACGTGCCTGGCTGTCGGTTTTGTGCTAGATTTAACTAACGCACTGTCAAGCGTCGGTATATTTTTGCATCAAAGTATTTTGGAGACAGATTTAACTACCCAGAAATGTCGTCGGATAACAATCCGACTACCGGAGTACATAAAAAAATGCAAAGAAAAGGACAGAGAAAGGCAGTCGAGATCCAAAACCGACAACGAAGCTTCTCCTAAGCCAGTCGCCGGTTCGCTGGTACTCAGTGAGGTGCTTTCGCAGCCCCTGATACCCGCTATCTTCGAGTCGCAGGTCTCTACCGACACCCATGTGGAGTCCGGCAAGGTATTAGACCGACGGATGTATCTCCCTCGGATGGGTCCGGAGCCGCTGAGCAGTCACCGGCTTCTGAGGGTGTATTCAGACCTCAACATTTATATATCAAACCGACGACAGCTTCAAAACCAAAGACAAAGGCAACTTCTAAAACTAAAAAAACGACACCTGAGCCACGTGCACAAGCCTCTATGCCGAAAAAACAGATGATCAAAATGGCTGAAGACATTATTACCTTGATCAGGGGTACCCAACCCCTCCAGATAAGAGGCCTAGGCAAGACACTGATTATGAATCTTCAAATCAGGTTTTTATTTCTTCTGATTCCTGTTCTGATCAGTTATTATCTGTACCTCCCTATGAGGATTCTGATGCTGAGGAGTCTATTACATCTGCATCTCCTCCAGAGGATTATTACATCTGCATCTCCTCCAGAGGATTATTCATTTGGAGAAACCTTGCATACTTTGGGGGAGCATTTTCACTGGGAGAGTCAAGACTTCTCAGAATCAAAAAAGAGATTCAGGGATTTCCTTCTTCTCCCTCAGCACAAGCCTTTAGCCATTCCCCCTGTTTTAGACATTGTGGATGATGTGTTTTCGGAGTCATGCTTGACCCCTGACTCCTTACCTCTGGCTCCCAGTAAGCCTGACATATATTACAGGGTCCCTGACTCACATAAGTTTTTATTTAGAAACCCTGCTGTGGATCCTGAAACTATTTCACAGGGTCCAAAGGGAGTTAAGGCCTTAACAGCAAAAAACCTTACCCCCTCTGACAGAGATTCAAGGGCTCTAGACAGATGGGGAAAAAAGGTTTATACATCTGCAACCTTGGCAGTCAGGGCCTTAAACTGTCAATTTCATATGCTTAAGTACCAACAACATGTTATGGGATTGCTGAAACAGAAAATTATGTTGATTTCAGAATGTGCAGAAAATAAAGAATTGCAGGAATTATTGCATGCAGCTGAACAGGTTGGAAAGCATACTTTTCAATGTGGTTTTGATTCTTTAGAGGCCTCCTGCAGGGCCGCAGTTACTGGATCTGTGATTAGGAGGCATGCCTGGTTAAAGGAACAAAATTTGCCTGATCATGTTAAAGCTAAATTGCTAGATGCACCTTTACAGCATGATTCTCTGTTTGGTATTATGGCAGAAGGGGTTTTAAAGAAAATGGAAGACAAAGCTAAGTCTACGCAAACTGTTAGACTTCTTACAGGTGCAGCCACCAAGATTCAGTAGACAATGGCCTACAAAAAATTGGTCCTTTCCTGTGTCAGACAGAGCTCAAAGGGGCAAATCCAGATGCCCAAAGGGTTCCAGATACCAGGCGCAAGATTCATACAGGTCAAAGCAATGGGATGGCCCTTCACCCTACCCACTGCCAGCCAAACCTTAACAACAGACGCATCAGATTATGCCTGGAGGGCCCACATGGCAGGAAGATGCATTCATGGCATATGGGCACCAAAACAAATGCATCTACATATCAACCAGAAAGAGATGCTAGCTGTTCAAAATGCCCTAACAGCCATCAAGGACTTGCTTCATCCAGGACAGCTACTGATAAAGATGGACAACACCACAGTCATGTGGTATATAAACAAGCAAGGGGACACACACTCATACCCCCTTTGCAGATTAGCCATGGCACTGTGGGACACAGCTTTGACCTACCAAATACACCTTCAAGCTCAATTCCTGCCAGGAAAACAAAACGCTTTGGCAGACGATTTAAGCAGAAACCTTATTGATCCTCACAAGTGCTAAATCCACAAGTCTTCAGCATGATAATAGAGAAATGGGGGAGCCCAGACATAGATCTATTTGCCTCTCCTCAAAATTATCAATTGAAAAGATTCTGCACAAGGACTTATCACAGACAAGTATGGAAAGTGGACGCCCAATCCTTCAGTTGGAAAAACCTATCAGTTTACACCTTTCCTCCTCTGCCTCTTCTACCCAAGGTCCTCCTAAAAGTCAGACAAGAGAAGCCAAAGATGATATTAATTGCCCTGGACTGGCCCCGCCAATACTAGTACCCTATCCTAAGGAACTTATCTGAATACACAGCTTGGACCTTGCCTCAAACACCACAACTACTGTCCCAGCAAAACAATCAGATCCTGCACAATCAACTACAGACTCTAAACCTGGCAGCATGGCTAACCATGTAATCATACAAACAACACCTCTCAGTAAAGCTGTGATGGATGTCATTTTGGAAGCCAGAAGACTTAGTACCAGAAAATCTTATGCTGACAAATGGAAGAGATTCTGTGCTTGGAATCGAGCACAGGGAACTGATACAGCAGAACCAAATATTCCTCAGATATTACAATACTTAACTGAGATGCTTGACAAAGGCCTATCTTTCTCATCAATCAAAATCCATGCCTCTGCCATTTCGGCTCATTACAACACAGAGCCACCAATTTTTTCTTATCCTTAACTAAAGCAGTATATTAGAGGAGCCAAAAATTTAAGGCCCCCTAGAAGATCACCATTACCTGCATGGGACCTCAATTATGTATTGGAAAAACTCACCCTGCCTCCATTTGAACCAGCTGCTACCACTGATATAAAGTTCTTATCATGGAAGACAGCTCTGCTACTAGCAATTACTTCAGCAAGAAGAGTTTCAGAGCTACAGGCCCTCATGGCTGTAGAGCCTTGTATCATATTTTACCCGGACAGGGCGTCTCTGAAGACAAATCCTACTTTTATGCCTAAGGTGGTTTCCAGTGTGGCTCTTAACTAAACAATTCATCTGCCAACTTTTTATCCAAATCCGCAGAACAAAGGGGAGAGAATTCTGCATTCCTTGGACATTCGCAGCTAAGATTCTACTTGAGCAGGACTAAAGCTCTAAGAAAAACTGAGCAATTGCTAGTGTCATATGATGCAGGATCAGAAGGAAAGGCTATTTCAAAGCAGACAATTTCAAAGTGGATAAGCCACTGCATCCGATGTTCTTTGTGTTTCACTGTTGCAGTCATTACATTTGGGTTATTTCGGCCTGAATTCCAAAGTCTTGGGTCCTGCATCGGTTGCTGTCGCCTCTTCCCTGACGTCAGGTGTATAAAAGATGCAGCTGACGCCATTTTCTTCAGTCTTTCTTGCCGCGCGGTGCCCGAAGCAGAAGTAGTTCGCAAGTGCCAGTCAGCCGACTCCTGAGATTTTCGTGTTCGAGTTTCAGATCCAAAGTCTTCATTAATAGCTATGTACCCCGTTGGGGAAACTTTTTTCTTGCTCCAGACCGATGTCAGAAAAAGTTAATTGTATTTCTTGTGGGAAGCAAATACCTCATAAGGACTTTCATTCTTACTGTATTCCTTGCCTAGGCCCTGACCACAATGTTTCTAGTTGTCGGTTTTGTACTAGATTTAACCAACGCACTATTAAGCATCGGTACGATTGTGCATTAAGCTATTTTGGGCGAAGATTTAATTATACAATGTCGTCGGATAGCCATTCGATTACCGGAGTTCACAAAAAATGCAAAGAAAAAGACAGACAACCGAGGTCCAAAACCAATGATGAAGCTTCTCCTAAGCAAGTCGCCGGTTCTCAGTGAGGCGCTTTCGCAGCCCCTGATGCCCGCTACTTTAGAGTCGCAGGCCGCTACCGACTTCCACATGGAGTTGGCCAGGCCCCTGGAAACTCAAGGTATTGGAGCCTCAGAGATTATTCCCTCAGATGGGTCCGGAGCCGCTGAGCAGGCATCGGCTTCTGAGGGTGTATTCAGACCTAAACAATTATATATTAAACCGAATTCAAAGGCAAAGACTAAAACACCTTTAAAGGCAAAGAAACAAGTTCACCAGCCAGGACAGGCCTCCATGCCCAAAAAACAGATGCTCAAAATGGCTGAAGACCTAATTACCTTGATCAGGGGGTCCCATCCCCCTCCTGATAAGAGGCCAAGGCAAGAGACAGACTATGAATCTTCAGATCAGGTTTCCATTTCTTATGATTCCTCTTCTGATCAGGAATATTTTCTTCCCCCCTATGAGCATTCTGATGCTGAAGAATCAATTCCTTCAGCTTCTCCTCCTAAGGACTACTCTTTTGGGGAAACCTTGCATACCATGAGGGAGCACTTCACTGGGAGAGCCAAGATTTTTCAGAATCTTAAGAAGATTCTTTGAGACTTCCTTTTACTACCTCATCACAGGCCTCTAGCTATTCCACCTGTGTTAGACATTGTAGATGATGTGTTCTCAGAGTCTAGTCTGACCCCTGACTCCTTACCCCCCAGCTCCTGTTAAGCTGGACAGATACTACAGGGTCCCTGACTCTCATAAATTTCTTTTCAAAATCCCTACTGCAGACCCAGAAACTATTTCACAGGGTCCCAAAGGGGTCAAGGCTTCCACTGCAAAAATCCCTACCCCCTCTGACAGGGATTCTAGGGCAATGGATAGATGGGGAAAAAAGATTTACACATCTGCTACCTTAGCTATAAGGGCCTTAAATTGCCAGTTTCATATGCTCAAATATCAGCAATATATCATGACACTGCTTAAACAGAAAATGATGGTAAATTCTGAATGTGCAGAAAACAAAGAAATGCAGGATTTATTGCATGCAGCTGAACAAGTTGGAAAGCATACTTTGCAATGTGGTTTTGATTCCCTGGAGGCCTCCTGCAGGGCCGCTGTTACGGGTTCTGTTATTAGGAGGCATGCTTGGTTAAAGGAACAGAATCTGCCTGATCATGTTAAAGCAAAATTATTAGATGCTCCATTACAACATGATACCTTGTTTGGTGTTAAGGCAGAAGAGATGTTAAAGAAAATGGAGGACAAAACTAAATCTATGCAAACGGTCAAGGATTTCTTACAGGTACAGTCACCTAGATTTAGCAGACACTGGCCTACAAAAAATTGGTCCTTTCCTGTCTCAGACAGACCTCAAAGGGGGCAGATCCAGACGCCCTACAGGCAGATCACAGCCGCAAGGTTCCTACAGGTCTAAGCAATGGGGTGCTTCTACCTCCAAAGGTGGAGAAGACCAATCACAACCATACAGGAAACAGTCCAAATGACTTCCCCCTGCCTGCACCAAGCACTTATCTTCTGGCAGCACCCTTAGCGTGAAAACTACTGCTTTTTTCTCAAAATTGGCACATTATAACCCAAGACAAATGGGTTCTAGACAGTGTGTCACAAGGCTACAAGTTTCACTTCCATACCCTGCCAAGGGCAAACGGTTGGCCAGACCTGCCAAAAAATCAATGGGCAGAGACTCAAAAACAAGTTGCAGCTCTCACGGACATGAGGGCTATTCAACAAGTGCCACAGCAAGAGCAGGGACAAGGATTTTACTCAAGACTGTTCTTGGTACCCAGAAAGGACAAAGCATGGAGACCAATACTGGACCTACCTATTCTAAACACTGGATATACCAAAATTCAAGATGTTGACCTTGCAGCAGCTTCTGCCCATGCTGGGCAGCAAGGCTTGGCTCGTGACTTTAGACCTAAAAGAGGCATACCTGCATGTCCCAATCAGACAATCATGCAGAAGATACCTCATATTCAAGGCTGGCTCAAAGCATTACCAATTCTCTGCACTGCCCTTTGGCTTATCTACTGCGCCCAGGGTCTTCACAAAGTGCCTGGCACCAGTAATTGCTTACTGCAGACAAAGAGGAATACAAATATATCCTTACTTGGACGACTGCCTCATACAAGCAGAGAACAAGGACATTCTACTACAGCATCTGACGTTTGTGAAAAGACTTTTAACATGCCTAGGGTACACAGTCAACAAAAAAAAAAAAATCAAAATTAGTACCCTCTTGAGATAATATTCCTGGGTGCAAGCTTAAATACAACTGCCCAGATGGCTTATCTCACTCCAGACAAACAAAGGCAACTGACTACCTGTTTCAAGGAAATGGCAACAAAGGCCTAGTTATCTGCAAGAAAAATTCTGCAGGCTTTGGGCTTCATGGCATCCTGCATCTTACTAATTCCATATGCAAGACTGCATATGAGGAAAATTCAATGGTACCTAAAAAGTGTCTGGTCACAACATTGCCACAGCCTGGAAACAATGATTACTCTCATTCCCTGCCTGCAGCAGGAGTTTCGATGGTGGGCAAAGGCTTGTCACCAAAACAAGGGACAGCCATTCTCACTACCCCCAGCCAGGCAGAGCCTAACGACGGATGCATCAGATTATGCCTGGGGGCACACATGGCAGGAAGGGCACCTGGTCCACAAATCAAAAGCATCTACATACCAATCAGAAAGAGATGCTAGCTGTTCAAAATGCCCTGACAGCCTTCAAGGATCTACTTCATCCGGGACAACTACTGATAAAGACAGACAACACCACGGTCATGTGGTACATAAACAAGCAGGGGGACACTCATTCTTACCCCCTTTGCAAACTAGCCATGGCTTTATGGGACACAGCATTGACTTACCAAGTTCATCTGCAGGCACAATTCCTGCCAGGAAAGGAAAATACTCTGGCAGACGAACTAAGCAGAAACCTCATGGATCCCCACGAGTGGCACCTGGATCCACAAGTCTTCAGCATGATAACAAAGAAATGGGGACGCCCGGACATAGATCTATTTGTCTCCCCTCACAACAACCAACTAAAAAGATTCTGCACAAGGACTTATCACAGACAAGCTTGGAAAGTGGACGCCTTATCTTTCAACTGGACAAACCTCTCAGTGTATGCCTTTCCTCTGCTGCCTCTCCTCCCCAAGGTACTCCTAAAGGTCAGACAGGAGAAACCAAAAATGATTCTGATTGCCCCAGACTGGCCACGCCAGTACTGGTATCTGAACTTAAGGAACCTGTCCCAATGCCCAGCCTGGACCTTACCTCCAATACCTCATCTACTGTCCCAACGAAAGAATCAGATTCTGCCAGCCAACTCAGGACCCTAAACCTGGCAGCATGGCGGATAATGTAGCCATACTAACCACACTTCTCAGTAAAGCTGTGATGGATGTCATTTTAGAAGCCAGAAGGCCTAGTACTAGAAAATCCTATGCTGGGAAATGGAAGAGATTTTGTGCTTGGAACCAAGCTCAAGGAAATGATGCAGTTGTCACAAATATTCCTCAGATTTTGCAGTACTTAACTGAGATGCTGGACAAAGGCCTATCTTTTTCATCAATTAAAATTCATGCCTCTGCCATTTCGACTCATTACAATACAGAACTACCACTCTTTTCTCATCCTTTATTAAGGCAGTACCTCAGAGGAGCCAAAAACTTAAGGCCTGCAAGGAGAGTGCCAATACCTGCATGGGACCTCAATTATGTCTTGGAAAAACTCACCTTACCTCCTTTTGAGCCAGTGGCTACTGCGGATATAAAGTTCTTATCATGGAAAACAGCTCTGCTCCTAGCAATAATTTCTGCAAGACAAGTTTCAGAGCTACAGGCTGTGAAACCCTTTATCATTTTTTATCCAGACAGGGTCTCTCTGAGAACAAACCCTACATTTATGCCTAAGGTGGTATCCAGTGTAGCCCTTAACCAAACTATTCATTTGCCAACTTTTTATCCAAATCCACAGAACAAGGGGGAGAAAATTTTGCATTCGTTGGACATACACATACAACTTAGATTCTACTTGGACAAAACTAAAGTTTTCAGAAAGACAGAACAATTACTAGTGGCATATGCTGCAGCATCACAAGGAAAGGCTATCTCCAAGCAGACTATTTCAAAGTGGATAGGTCACTGCATTCGTTTCTGCTACTCACAGCATGGCAAACCAGTGCCTAAGGGCATTAGACCACATTAAACCAGAGCTGCAGCCACTTCTGCAGCCTTTCTCAGGGGAATACCAACCAAAGACATTTTAGAGGCTGCTACTTGGAGTTCAGTGCATACCTTTACAAAACATTAAATCTGCGTCTTTACTCTAAGTCCAGGGCAGGCTTTGCCACTGCAGTTCTGCAGGGCCTCATAGCCGTTCCTAATGCTGTTTAGCTCCAGCCCCCCGCCCCCAATCATAGCTTTGGGACTCAGCCCAAATGTAATGACTGCAACAGTGAAACACGAAGAACATAGTACAGTTGTGTACACTTAATAAATGTAGATGTTCGAGTGTATTCACTGTTGCAGTCCAGGTTACCCTCCCGCCATCCCCCTGTCATTCTGAAGTTCATCTTTCCTTCACTATCTTCTACAACCTATGAGGTGTATTTGCTTGTAGATGAAGGTAAAGTTTATATTGATGCATGTATTTATATATATATATATATATATATATATATATATATATATATATATATATATATATATATACATATACATAAAATATTGCTACCTTTTTGGGGGCACCTGACATCGGGGGCAAGAAAAACTAAAGAAAATGGTGTCGGCTGCATGTTTTATACCCCCTGACAACCTGACGTCATGGAAGAGAAGACAGCAACCGACACAGGACCCAAGACTTTGGAATTCAGGCCGACTGAGGGCAACCTGTCAGCAGATTACCCAAATGTAATGACTGCAACAGTGAATACACTCGAACATCTACATTTATGGTAAGTGTACACAACTTTCTGTTTCCCCTTACCATATATAATTAGTACATTCTAAAAAGATTATTGGCTTTTGTTCTGTATAAACCGATAAGAGTTCAGTGATCTATCCACACACTGAAACAACTGGTCTCATAGGAGAGAGTATAAAAGCTTTTGTTTGCTCCTATTTGTATTATGCTCCCCTATGGGAGTCCTCAATAAATGGCCTCTCACCCAGGATGGGCATGCTCATCCCTGCCTTCCATTCTATAAGTTATCTGAACTGCTCGAACCTAGGTGGACTTTGCCTCTATGCCACTGGATTGGCTTCCACGGAACTGACTATTGTAATTCATGGTGGCCCTTGTTATGTTTTTAGCTGCTAGTAATAAAATAAAATATCACTTCTGTGTGGCATTACACTCAGCATTTTGCAGGAAGCTGCTCTGTCCTCATAGTTACACACAAAGTGTACAGTAATGCTTTACAGTTTCAGTCTGAAACAGTGTAAGCAGATTAGAGTGTGATTCTTCATACAGTTTAATCCATGTGGACAGCATGTTATCAGTATCTACTCGAATGACTATACTTTTAAAGTTTTAGGTTATTCACATACATTTTATACTTGATGTAAACTAAAAATATACCTCTTAGATCATATGTTTTCAGCCCTTTTAAGTGTAGTTCAAATGGTTAAATGGTCACAAACAAATGCAGGCAGTGGAATCAAGCAACATGTATTAGTGACATAAATACTGAAAAGACCGTTGCCACATGTAGACTAGCTCTTTATATCACCCAACCACTGTCCACTGTGCTGGTGCCGTTGGAGATTTACAGGGACCTTAAACTACTGCACATGAGTAACTACTGAATTAAACCAAAGATCCATGGTGGATAAACATTAACGTCTACCAATACCCTTGATTTACTTACACTGAAAGCAATTTGACTTGACATTGAACACAAAATGTATAAATTTTTACCTATTTCAGTTTGTCAACCAGGCAGATACGCTGTTCACAGAACCAGGCTTAAAGGCAATGGTAGTTACTTACTTGGTAGAGTACAATTCAGTAAACGAGTAGTAACGTATATACATTTTAAACCAGAAGCATGTTGTGTATAGACTAACACAGTAAGATACTGCAGTATGTGTGACTGAAACTTAGAAAGAATAATTGTATGAAAGCTGATTTATAAACACCACCAGGGGGTAGTATACAATGAGAATTTACCATGCAATGTAGACAGTGTGTACAGGGCAGTAAAACACAGAGGCATTCAGTGTAGTAGGTGTAAGTACCTTTTGCAGGACTATCACCCTGAGCAGTAAGAACTTGTAAGAGACAAGGGTATGATTTGTCAATAGAGCAGGCACATTTAAACTGATAAAAGACAATACCAATTTTTATTTGATAACTTACTTAAATACTTAATTTTGTTTATGGAATGCAGCCCATCAGACTGTAGTCCTTTTCTTTTGAGGCACTTTGGTCATCTAAGATGCTGGACATTGGCCATGCCTCACTGTCTTGGTTTTCTCCTTACCCCCTCACAAAAGTTATCTGGTTTATTTTTTGGACTGGAAATACCTTCATGAAGTGAAGAGTTTATGGAGAGAAGTATGTTAGACTGAGGGCAATTTGAAAGGAGGATAAGTCCCTGCAATTACTGCCTCTGTTCAAACTGATGTAATCCTGTAGCTGCCATATTTAAGAAATGCATGGGAAGGTGGTAGAGGGACTGTAGCACTGTGAACAGAGCACGTTTGCCTGCACTGCTCAGAATAACTGTTTTCAAAACAATGGAGCTATCACCCTTCATCCATCACAGCAGGGGTGAACAGAATATGAGGTGGGACATCAGATCTCAAGGTACACTCTTATCCATGGCAAAATGGGAACATTTCTGTCTACAGCCTATCTTGTCATGGATATGAGCAGGCAGTGGTAACAACATGTTTACTGGCTTCCTACTGCAACTGCACTGCTGTAATCTCTTTGGTGTCCATTGCACATATAGACGTGGCAATCTCCCTGTCCCTCCAGGGCAGCAGAATGGCCTTTCAGGGTTCTACTATGAGGGCAGAATAGGCGGAGTTGAATAGGGTGTGGAGTAGAGAATCCCACAAGCAATGTGGCATCATTAAAGCACATCAAGTGCAGGGCTGTTCTTGTGTATTGATTTTTTTTCCATTCTGTCTGCTTTCTCTTCCAGCATATTATAACTTGTTGCATAGTCTCTTTCATCAGTGAGTCGAACATTTGGTAATATTTCACTTTATGCTGTAGTAGGTTAGCCATTTATGTTAAATAACTTCAAAAAGGGGGAATGTTATATCTAAAAAAAGAAGAGATTGGAAGTTCAGTATGATCATTCCAGTAGTTCATTAAACTTTTTTGAACATTTTTTTATAATGGAAATTACTATGATGGGGCGAGATAAAATAGTAAGATTTTATAAAAAAAATTTAAAGAATAGGTAGAAGTGTGGCATAACAAAAAATTAAGGACTATAATAAAATGAGCTGGCAATAATATACTATTCATCTGTTTCCATTTCTTCCTGTCCTCTGCATCATGCTCTTTCACGCCAACCACCTGCATGTCCTCTCTCACCACATCCATAAACCTTATCTTAGGCCTTCCTCTTACCTGGCAGCTCCATCCTTAGCATCCTTTTCCCAATATACCCAGCATCCCTCCTCAGCACATGTCCAAACCAACACATCTCACCTCTCTTGCTTTGTCTCCAAACTGTCCAACCTGAGGTGACCCTCTAATATACTGATTCCTAATCCTGTCCATCCTAGTCACACCCAGTGCAAATCTTAACATCTTTAACTCTGCCACATCCAGCTCTGACTCGTGCCTTTTCGTCAATGCTACCATCTCCAACCCATATAACATAGCTGGTCTCACTACCCTCTTGTAGACCTTCCCTTTCACTCTTACTGGTACTCGTCTGTCACAAATCACTCCTGACACTCTTCCCCACCCATTCCACCCTGCCTGTACTCTCTTCTTCATCTCTCTTCCACACTCACCATTACTCTGAACTGTTGATCCCAAGTACTTAATCTCATCCACCTTTACCAACTCTACTCCCTGCATCCTCACCATTCCTCTACCCTCCCTCTCATTTACACACACATATTCTGTTTTAGCCCTGCTGACCTTCATTCCTCTCCTCTCTAAAGCATATCTCCACCTCTTCAGGGTCTCCTCAACCTGGTTCTTACTCTCACTACATATCACAGTGTCATCTGCAAACATCATAGTCCACGGGGCCTCCTGTCTAATCTCCTGTCTAATCTCATCTGTCAACCTGTCCATCACCACTGCAAATAAGAAAGGCCTCTGACCCACATGAATGTTTAAGGTATTATTGAAGTACATGTACGTCCCTCATCCACTAATTTTTCTTAGCATATTTTAACTGAAAAGAAAGTTTAATCTTTTAGTTATTTAACCAAACACCCATTTACACCTTGACCTGCTCTTAAAAACACTTTGCATTTTGCAAGTAATATGACTGTAGATACTGTACATGAAGATAATCTCCATGACAGTGTACCCTGTTGTTAAAACACATACTTTTTGAACCCTTTATCAACTTACTTTCTATGTCTTTCAACATTCCTAATGTTGTAAATGTCAATGTACCAGTGAAGCCACATAAGGATGCCCCTCACAGATTGCATCAGGACCATATGTAAGACATTCCTCCAGCTCTATCGAGTGACTATGATGGCTTCTCTTAACCTGGGCATAACTGTCCTCTCATTGGCAGCTTCTAAGGGATGCCTTGTAGTTGCCATATAATACTAAGCAGTGTTCACTGATTTAAATGTATTAAATATATTAAACTGCAGCCTGCCTTTCTCTAGTGCACAATTCAGCCTTGCTTCTGTTTATGTCATGGATATCTCTTCAGACAGATCCTGTCCTGTCCCCCTATTACCATAGTACCAATGCTTTCCTATGATAATTGGTCCTTTCAAGTTTACATCTGCTATCTATATGGCTACTTTCTGGTCCTTGTTTCCAATTTAGAAAAGTCCACTGCATCTGTCCAGAGAATGACAAACCTCCTATTAACATTCTCTACAATTCAAGAAGTTGTTTTTAAAAAAAAAAAAACATGAAACAGATGTTATCCATTCCTCCTTTTAATGGTTAAAATTGCTTCTGCCTAAAGTTCTATATCAAACCTTCCGTACAGTTTCTGCTGAACTCCTGTTTCCTCAGCTGGTAACATTGTCTTGTTATGTTAGGATCACTAAATCCTGCTTAAATATGTCTATCCCTGTCAATGCCATGCCTTCTGATGCCTGCATTTTGTAAATGAAACCTCAGTATTTACATAATTGTTACTTTATAAATCCTCTCCCTGCTTCTTTCCCAGTTGTGTACATGTACATTTCAAGAAATAGGTATTGACAGTCTTTTAACTATTTAATATTCTTTTACAAGGAAGTAGATTATTTCAGGACGTCTGGCAAGTACATATCAGACCTAATGTGGACACGTTTACTATGTCTCAATTGGATAATTGAATTACTACCTTAATTGTTTTCTGTCTCTGCCTTTTAAGACAGCCTTAGCAAGTTATATACATCTTTTCTTTCCTGCCTTTGAACCTCCTACATGGTAGAGTGCAGGTGTGTCCATTTACATGTTTCAGATTTCCTAGATGGCAGCAAACAGTTGGATGATATGAATAGATCACTGATGCCTCAGAACTGTATGCTTTGGGGGGGGGGGGGGAGAAACTGGCAGTACACTGCTTCTTTACTACTCGTAGTAATAAACTACTAATATGTAAGAAAATAGGGCAGTTGTTTTACATTCAGTGTAGCAGATCTATGTAAAACCTCACCTCACCCATTCCCCTACCCATTACTGTTCTGAACTGCTTTGCTTGTTTTGTCCTGCTGTTTATTCCAAGACTATCTGAGTGGCCGTTCAGATTTTTAACACCTTCTGAGGATAGTGGTCTTTCATCCATTTCCACTGATTCCTTGAGAATAAGTTTTTCTAGATGCTGCTTTGTCAGTTAGAATGATTTGAAGATTTGATTCTTTCTTGTTTTCCCATTTTATGTTATGCTGTTAGCCAGTCCAGTTTACTATGATTTTTAGGCTGAGTTCTTACTGTTCCCTTGTCCTGCAGATTTAACCAAAACACATTAAAGTCCTTTGTATCTGGCTTACTAATAATGCAAGCCTTTTGTCAGACTATTTGTCAGACTATTCTGCTAGCCACTTCTTGAGTCTGACATTTTAATTTTTTTCCTTTGTGTAGCCTCCAGTATTTGTATGTGGTCTTGTCATCATTTGTAGGCCTACCTCTCCAATTCTTTAATTGGACAGGTCTTTTCTAAGTCACCTTTTTAATGACCTCCATCCATCTCTTCCAGGAACTATAAATTCATAGGCTGATAGGTTTGTACTAAATAATTGGTCAGTAGAGGATTTCCCATTACTCCCCCATCTGTAATGGCCTGTGAAGACAGTCTAGGAGTGAAATTATGGAAACCCATCTACCCTTAAGATTGACCTTAAAGAGAGGTAGGGAGATAACTTAGTTTCACATAGAATAGGAGCTTATTCCAAACACAGGGTATCATTTGGGAGCAATATCTATGCTGCCAACAGGTTCTGTAGCTATTTCAATGTAGACTAGAGTTATTACAATGGATATTGGTAGTATTATGGGTTTTACAAATATGTAACTGGTTGAGCAGGACTGGGTCTCTTATAGCCACATAGATTCACCAAGTTCATGCAGGGTCCACACAAAAGGCACCCCATCCAGAGACCATACTTGAGGCACAGGCATTATGAGTCGGTAGTGCTAACTGGCACATAACTGTATTATTCAAAGCCTAATACTGGAATGAATAAAAGGAGCAACTGGTAAGCAATACGGGAAATTATCTCTCTGTGTGCCTGGGTAGTCACAGAGCTGTTAACTTTCACCTTAATTAGACAGTTGCATGACATTTTTACAGTGAAACAATGATTCTGTTATAGTCCATGCAGGTGTAAATGATCTAAAGTGTACTTCACTGGACTGTTTGAAAAGAGACATTATGGATCTTTTTGAGTATGTGTTACAGACAGATGCATGCTTTGCATTGTGCAGCATTTTACCTTCACCAAGGATGATGCCAGTATATGAACAGAAAATTATTGCTTTTAATAATTGGCTTAGTTTCTGGTGCCACTCCACGATAATCCAATATCTGTCAGCATGGGAGGACCTGGTTAAGAGACCACTTTGCTTTGCCAAGGATGGTCTGCAGATGTCTCCATGGTCTTTTGGATATTGGCTAAAACTTTATCCACCCCCTTATAGCCTTTTTTAGGCAATGTCAAAACTGCCAGCCAAAAAAAAAACACCAAGAGCCTAAACAAGAAACTCCACACCTACAATCTCTCCTCACTCTGGAGAATGTAGACATATGTGCTGTAACTGAGACTTGGTTTAAAGCCTCAGAAAGTACTCTGGCAGTAGAAGGCTACAGTTCCTTCCAGACAGACTAATAGCAGCACAGGTAGGGACTAAAGGTGGAGGTGTCTCACTCTAGGTTGATTGTACTTGCTAAACTTTAAACTGAGGTTGAGTGCTGGGAAAATAGGCAGCATTCTTTCAATATACCAAATGTGAATTCCAAGCCACATTCTTTCCCCTACAAACCAAACTGACATAGGTTGCTGGCTACTGTTACTGTATTTCTTTGTCTTTCCTATATGTATAGACACAGGCTGGTCCTACAAGACTTCCCCTGTAATGCAGTTAAACCTATAGGTTCAAGGGCAAATACTAGGCAATCAGTCTGCAGACCATTACAAATCTAGCCAGAGGGCAAGACAGTATACACCAGGTGAGAATTTGAGGCTACCAATCCAATTTATATGGGTTTACCTTGAAGGTGGTAAGGGTGCAACTCTGCTTGATATGTAGTGGAAGCATGTTCTAAGGGTGGGGCATACATTCTCTTAAGTCTATCGCACCAGCATGTCATTTGTTGATGAAGGTTTAGTTCCTTTAACTGGGTATTAGGGAGTATCATTTCTTCTGTGAAAAATTTGGAGGTCAAAGAGGGTTCAACCTTTCATGACTGGAAAGGCTAGACAGAGATCTCTACGGAGGAGTCTGTAAGAGACTGGGTTTAGAGACAGGACTGCCAGTCTGTCCTGACAACCAAAATTTGAGGTCACTGATGTTTTTACACTTCAACCTTTTCTTTGCACTGAGTCATTTGTTTGTCGCACCAGTCATTTGTTTGTGTTAGGCACTCTTGAAGGATGTTGGTGTCATGGGGGAATGTATAACAGTTCCAAATTTACAGTCATCTGTAAAGCTGATAACCCTCAGTATTGTCATATACACAAGTAAACACTGGTCATGTTGGGAGGCTCAGTGCACCCTAGTTCTGTGACAGCCTAGTATTGATAGAAAAAACGTTCAGGTTTAGGGGATCTTAGCTCACCATAAAAACATGTATCCTCTAACCTAAGCTACCACATTCCCCATCATACCATCCGTACCATCCCTCAGCATGTATGTATGGAAACAAAAGGAGTATTTCAAACTTTCACCACCAATGATGGGCTGAAACTTAAACAAAAATATGTGTATAATGTGGCAGGTTGCAGGGTTTGACAAGTGTGCATTTTTCCTGTCAATTTCATTCTTTGTACACCTGGTTATAACATTTCTGAAGACATACAACTATAGTTTGTAGGATTTTCCTGCATAATATTTTTGTCTGTAAAGGAGTAAGTGATATTTTTTGTATTACAGTAATTTCATCTATAAGCCTATGCATTACTTATACATGTTTGTCCCTTTCGAGTATTTTTTTAGTTTTCTGTTTTTTCCACAAATTAATTATAATGAAGGAGCTTATGTTTTATTGTCTGATACAGACTAAAATATACACAAGTCTGCTTGTCTTAACCACTTTCTGCTAAAGCCTTTCATTCTGATGCTTACTCAATTGGGAGAGAGAGGAAAAAAAGTCTTTGGTCAGATTTACTAGAACTTTATGGCAAATTACTAAATCTGTACTCCTACTGTCCTTTAGCTTAAGAAAGTCAGTGTACTCCTAATGTCCACTGGCTTAAGAAAGAAAGAGATTGTTATTTGATTTTGAATCCTCTAGGTTTCCCTGCAGGAGTATATAATGTATTTTTGTCAAGTGTTGCTCTTTTAAGCAGCCATGTCACTGACACTGCAGCCTTTAAGACTTGTCCAGCTACCATGTGGAAAGTGCATTTTAATGGAATTATTACTGAAATTAATGTCCATAGTTTCACAATACTATAAATATGATTTGTGAAAAATATTTCATTAGTGTCTGAGACTCAGACACTTTTTTTGACATTGTGGTGACAAAGGCTGTGATTGTTTAACCAGTACTGTCTAATAAACTAGGAAGAATTTAAGTGATCAGGAGAGCATCATTTGTCAGAGGAGTAGTGTTTTCAGAGCTTGCTTCCTGAATTGAGAAGCATATGAACTTCAAATTTGTGTTTTTTTTGGAATTAATGTCAGAATACGTGTTTTGGACAAAGTTAAGCAATCTGGCATCACTAAATTATAAGCACTTGAAAATGTATTATTCATAAAGCATCAGTTTAACGTCTAACCTATGGAGTCAGAGAAGCTTCCCATTGTATCTGAAGTAGATGCATGAGGAGCAGTGAAATAAGCAACCTTTATTGTTTTCTCTCTATGCTTTTGAACATTAGAGATACCAGAAATGTCAACACTAAACTTAAATTTTATAACGGGGACATCAGCACTGATGAGGTGGTGTGGTAAGCAGATAGTAACATCCCAAGTAATATTAATTAATTTTAATTAATGCCATGCAAGTTTTTTGCCACATCAGAAGAAGGAATTACAATATTATTGTGTTATGCATCTGTGACTGGCTGCAAATCTTTTTTTACAAGTCTGTGCCCATTCTGTTATAGTCAAAGTCTTCCATTACATGACTTAATGAACATACTGTGCAGGTTTACTCCATTCGTTCTGTTAGTAGTTGAATTACACTTCTGGATGAATTTACTTATGCTGGATTAATTATTTCATCTCTAACTTGAGGGAGTGTCAAGTGCAGTCTCCATGTAGTTTACATCAGGTGTTAGTACGGTACATTAAACAGAGTGTTCCTATTGCATTATCAAGGTAGAGCAGAGATGCAGTGAATCCATTTAGCATTGCTTCATCTTAAATAAAGAGTGAAGAGAGATGTGGATGGAACTTGAAACCATGTTCTAAAAACCAGCTGTGCATGTAGCCAATTGGGTGGCTGATAGCCATGTTGTGAATATGTGGCTGAGACATGCCAAGCTCAGGAATGAGCCTGAGTTGTTGTGGGTTCAGCTATGCCAAACAGTATTATCATTTACTGCACAAACTCTCCTTCCCATGGTGAGAATAAGGTAGAGACTGCTGTGTTCCACTGTATAGCAAATGCAGAACGGAAATGGTCAGCTGTCAACTCTACAAACCAGCTGTGACAAATATCTGAAAAGACACCTTCAATAGGGTGTGCACTGACTGACTAGAAATGAGGAGGAGAGAAGGGAGGGGGGTACTTTTATCACTGCATTTGCAGTCCTCCACCCTACTGAGCACATCAACTCATGGGTGTTGAGCGTCATTACTATGTTCATTTAATTATGGTTATCTAGGCCAGTGTAACATGTTTTGATTGTCTGACTAGCTCTGAGCTGTCCAAATCCATGCCAGTAATACTAGCTGCAGAACTACTATAGTTTCTAAACTGTTACAGCTGAGAAATCTGAGGGTGCTGCATTTCCTGCATGAATTCTAGCAGCCAAGATGAGTATAACATATTTTACAGGAAACAAGGCATGATCATGCATTATTAAACTTATTTTGTCATCAGTTTGGGAAAGAGGTCAAAGCTATGTACTAGCTGCAAGTTATCAGTTGGCCAGAATTTTCAAGCATACCATTTATCTAGTTATCAAGTTTGTCTGAAACCTATTGCCATAGTTGGTATTGCTGTGGTCAGATCTTGCATAGTCCTTTAAGGGTGCAGTTCAATTGGCTGTAGGTCTGGAGCAGATTGAGGGGAGCCATTGTCAGCCAAGAAACTAATAAATGTAGTAACCACTGTGCAATAACCATTTCCTCATCTAAGCACTCAGCAATTTATTTTTTACTGTTGTTCAAGTAGGCTGAAAACTGGACATGTGCACTTTGAAGTCTTTCTTCCTTGCACTTCAGAATTTGATATATGTCACAACTGATTTTCATGTTAAAATTTCATTTTAGCAACACATGATACATTCTCTGCTAAAGTATTATTTATTTTTTCTTGGAAAAAGTACTAGATTTTTTTTCGATTTTGAGAAAAAAAAGTTTTTTCTCACTATTTGTATAGCAACAAACTAAACCAATACTATTGGTAATGTCTATTCAGTACTCAGCATTTCAGAAAAAAGTAATGCAAAAGTAATTATTGCATTCTTTTAGCTTCCTTTGCTTCATCTTGACCTACCAGTCTGTAGATGTGTGAGCAACAGTTATTACCAAAATGTATTAAATTAGTGAACAGAAATTTTTTTTAGAGAATTGAAATATGCCGTAGATGTATTTTACTGTCAATTAATCAAGTGTTTTCTTTTATTTCAGATTATAGAAATGGAAATGTGAGTTTGGTAACAGATGCTGGATCTCAGCATACTAAGTGAAACAGAATGAGAGTGGATGAACACTGGCTTCATTATACAGGTTGCTGTCATCTGAAAACAATTACTAACTAAGTACCATTTAAAGAACATCTGTCAGTTATAAAAAACTTTTTTGAATCAACAGAAATGCAGACTTTAAAGAAAGAACAGTTGCCAAGCGGAAAACCATGTTTAGATGGTCAAAAGGTGGTTTTACTTGCTCCAGATTTTCAAGATGTCTCAGAAACACAGGATGAAAATTTGTTCACCCCAGAGTTAAGCAGCTCAAAATCCAAAAATGCAAACTGCAGGAGAAAGCGAGAATTCATACCGGATGAAAAGAAGGATGCAGTTTACTGGGAAAAAAGAAGGAAAAATAATGAAGCAGCTAAAAGATCTCGGGAGAAACGCCGACTAAATGACATGGTATTAGAAAACAAATTAGTTGCATTAGGTGAAGAGAATACTACATTGAAAACAGAACTGCTTTCGTTAAAACTTAAGTTTGGCCTTATAAGCTCTACAGCTTATGCACAAGAGGTACAGAAATTAAGTAATGCTTCTGCTTTGTACTTTCAGGATTTTCCTGCCTCCTGTACAAACATAAACTCATTTTCTCTTGATCCGGACCAGTCTGCAGTAGGCAACAGTTGTATATCCGTCATTAAGCACTCACCACGGAGTTCTTTATCTGACGCGTCAGATGTGTCATCTAATTCTGCGGAGAGCCCTTTCCAAGCAAATTGCAGCACTGTTGAAAATAATTTCAAATTTATAAAAGAAGAACCTATTGAAATTATAAACTATGCAAAAGGGTCACAGGAAGACACTAGTCATTTTGTGGCAGGTGTGTTTAAAAACTACATTGGGAACTCCTTTAGCACTTTTACCCATTCTCCTCCCACATTACAAATGAACAGATCTTCAAGTAATTCCCCCAGGACTTCTGAAACCGATGATTGTGTTGTCGGCAAAACGTCTGATGCGGAGGATGAGCAGCAAGTTCCTAAAGGTCCTATTCATTCTCCTGCAGAAGTCAAGAATATCCATGCAAATATCAAGGTTCCAGAAGGGAACTCTGCATTGCCTCACAAACTCCGAATTAAAGCAAATGCTATCAAAATAAAAACAGAGTCAATTGATCATGATCCTGACCTCTCAGATAAACCAGCTCTCCCCATTGATATGTCAGCCAAGAGACATCAGCTTGAGAACTGCAGCAAAAGAAATCATGTCCATCATTCTGTGACTCCATTATCTGTTCAAGTAACTAATATCCATGCATGGACTAATGAGATGAGTCAGTGGCATCAGAAGGACCTTGACGAGAAAGTTCAGAGCAGTTACAGCAGTAAAGCTGTCATTAGGGACAATATCTGCAATACTTCAGAGGCAGAGAACTTGTATTTAAAGCAGGGCATTGCAAATCTGTCTGCAGAAGTTGCTTCTCTTAAAAGACTTATAAGCAAACATCAGATGAGTTGTTTTGATGCCAACAAAAATACTACTGAGAAAGACTTGCAAATTGTGGAATGTGATTTGAAGTAATGTTTTGCATAGTGTTTGATTCTCACTGGACTTGTACAGTCATTTCACTGTAACACTTGTATTGTGTCTTGATGTGTTTTTTTGTGCATAAGTAATAATAAGGATGTTAGGCTTTGTTGCAGTTATCCTGCATTCTGTAGTGTTCATGGCCTGACAGGGCTGTATTATGTAAAATATGTTCCATTTCTTGTACAAATTGTGTAAGTTTCCAGTTTCAATAAATTGTCGTCATTGAGTCTTATTTTTTATTTGCTTAAATGATTTGCTATAATAATATTTGATACATGGTATACTCGCCTTGATATCTACCATACTCTGAATACAAGGTAAGCAGTATGAACCATTTTAAAACACTTATTAATGGTTGAAGCATTATCTCTTGGCACAGATATCAACATAATTCTAAGCAATTAAAATGAAGTCTAATAAGTGATAAAAATAGTGTCTGACAACATTATAATGCCAACTAAAATGTATAGATACCAAAAGTAAAAATAAACTGTGCAACTCAGACTGAATAAAATAGTAATTTATTGATGAGTCAATGAAAGTACATTAATTAATTCTTCAATAAATTTTTTTTACCTGTTCAGTGCTGCAGAAGCAGGGCATCAGTTTGCTTTGCCAGTGACTCAAGCTTAAGAATGGACTTGAGCCATAGGGCTAGGACAAAGTTGCCAAAGTCGGCTCTTGTGTCCGGGATTTGGGGTTTGGAGAAACTTGGAGACAAAGAGCCTCACCAGTCATCCACCTAGATTCTCGGGGGCACCAATGTAGTGATGGTAACTTTGATGTTATTGCACTGTCCACTGCCTATGGTAGCATCAGCAGTTTAAGGATGATGGTGTACAGTCCCTAAAGGATCCCCATCCTGGGATTAAAGATGAGTTACTATTGAAGTTGACTTCCTGAGAAGTTGAGGTCTCCCCCATTAAAGGTTTGTGCTGTAGTACCTGGAAGAAGTTATCAGGAGATTTAAGGGTTTAGTGGGTGTGAAAACCAGGACAACTTCTGGAGTATTATACATTACCAACATGGGAGCAAATGACAAAATTGTGTGGAACAGAATTTCCAGTTTCATAATTATAGCTGTTCACGGCAGAGACGATGTGGCTAATAATCTGTAACCTTGCCTATTCCTGAGGCTGGTAAAAGTATGAGATTAGGAAGGTTCACAACAAGAAAAGAAGAAATATTTTACAATTTGTCAATACAAGAAATTTTTTTGTTAAAATAGCTATTTAATGATAGGTCAGTCAGGATTATGAAACTTGATAAAGATTGGGGGGGTTGTTATGTATGCTTTAGGTTACACAGATGAGGAGGGAAAGTATTCTGAGTGACACTTATGTTTACAATAGCGTGCCTATTAATGAAATTTGCATCACCTACCGAAGTGTAGATCTTTGATTAGAAGACTTTGTACTGGAAGGGAGAATTGAGAAAACACTTTGCAGTAACCTAAAAATGAAAAATTCACTATCCCTACATTATCTGGAATTTCCAAAATTTATAAATGTTTGAGAGATTTGCCTTTTTAGCCCATTGCCACAGAGATGGGGTTCTAAGACAAAACCACTAGCAAAATGGATCGACTTTAAGCTGAAAAATGTCATGAACCAGTACAAATATGTGCTAAAGGATTTCTGGCATTTTTTCTTTTTTTAATTTTTATGAGAAGCGGAATATGTATTTTACATATATGTAATTTATTACAAGAATTTTTGGATTGTTTTAGAGAACACCACATCATTTTCACATTTCACATAGAATATATTTAAAGATAAGATTAATTTGGAGGTTTCTATTACTTTTTGGCTGGGGGGGTCGTCTAATATTTACAAGAAGAAAACCTTTTCAAATTCATTCCTACATTACAAAAGCTACCAAACGTATGAACAGAAGCTTAGTTTGCCTTAGGGACAAATGGCATGACTTCCCCAAATGATGATAGAATGGAAATGGAGCAGCTTGGTAGGATGTTTTTTTTTTTTTAGAAAGAGGATATGGAGAAAAATAAGGTTTACCCCATTTTAAAGTTGAGAGGATGAAGTAATTATTATTACAACAATTCAAAAGAATTTTAGAAAAGAAATGACCATCATATTTAGCAACAATATCCAAGAGATAAAAAATACTTTTTGCAGTCAAATATTATATCACATTGGATAATCCTAGGGGGTATTTTGGGAGATTCCTTGCCTTTATTTGTAAGATGGACCACGATAGAAAACAATTATTTGACACACAACCATACAATGGTGATTCTTTTCAAAGGGGAAGTAAAAATGTGGTGCATGTAACCAATGCAGTTGCATGTACATGGGCAATGAAGTAGAGGTTTTGAACACAATAATCCTGTATACAGAAATTGTTAGAGCCATCTTGAGGGTCTAGAGCTTTGGTTTATTTGACTTCATGTACCACATGTAAATGATTTGATATAGGTTAAATGAAACATTCCTTACAGGAGAGAATATATTAACACAACCACAGTATTTGTAGAAGAAATTCTAGCAATGCCTTTAGTAAGCATGGATATTTGTGTAAAGATTTTAAGAAGTTTGTGTTTTTAGTTTTAGAAAATGTGAACACAGATGGAGGTAATGTCAGCTGGGAAACTTCTGGAATACAAGGAACTCTGTTGGCAGATATGATTGCATACTAATTCTCTTCCAGGATTAAATGACTACTTAAATGTTATTCATATATTGGAAATGAATGCAGCTAAACTTTAAACTAAAAATGCTTAGTGGTATAAGTGCTACTAAGTTTGCAATTCCTGTTTGTGTTGCTGATCAGCTCGTCTTATTTACAATATGTTTTTATTAGTGTATATTTATACAAAAATGCAATGCTTTTGATGTGCTTTTTAACTTTATGTTTTTTTTTTTGGGGGGGGGCTTGTTACAAACTGAGTGTTTTGTCTTCACTGCATATTGAATTCAGCATTATGGTTTGTTTTATTAAGACTTGTGTAAGCTGTTAGGTGATCTTAGGGGACTGAATCATGGGCATAATATTTAAATTCAGTCCTGTGGGCTTTTAACTTGATTCTGATGAAGTTCTGCATTGAGGAAAACAAGGTGCTCAATCTATTAAAAACGAGGATAACAGCTATGTGAACTTGTGTATATTAACTTCAATAGAGAAATTACTTTTTTCTGTATTTTTCACCAAATTGTCTACCAACTAAATTAAATGAATACGAAGAAACAGTTTAAACTTGTGTGAAGTTCTAAGGAAGACTGCACCAACATGCAAGATCATATGGAGGCCCAGATTAATAAAACAAAGTTGTTTAGCGTTATAAATTCCTGTAAAAGAAGTTCACCTAAAAGGAACCAAAGATAATGAAAAACATGATAAAAGGATGCAACTTGCAAGAATTAATTCATATTTAAACCTGTATCAGAATTAAAAGAAGGCGTAATTCAACTTGAAGAAACCATTAAAAAATGACCTTCCAGCTTACTATAAACAATACTATGGTAACTGACATTGTTAAAAGAACTAATTAATTGTAATCTTGCATTTCAGCTTCTCAAGATAAATGTTAGAGTATGAGGTAAAATCAAATTTTCTACAAAATGATGCACTGTTGACAATGATGTACATCTAGACTTTGGATCCTGCAGTCTCACAACAGCTTTGTCTTAAGAGGCTTTCCTAAAAAGTTTGAATCAAGTAACATGATTTGAATGATGAGAGAGATTATACTCAGCTTCTCAGATCAATAAAATCTGCATGAATCATTAAATGTTGAGTGTGCACACAAGGTCAGCTCTGGATCACAAGTTTCAGATATTCACAGAAGAATTTGTATTAAGTTATGTAACTTCCAAGATGCAATTAAGATAATTTAGGATGCTAAGATAAGAATGAGTTTACATAAAAAAGGTTACACAGAAAGTTTTTTTTACCAGCTTCAGTCCAAGAATACTAGTCAAAATACTAGAAGTTTGCCATTTTTACCAGTATTTAATTAAAAACAATATCCAATTCCAGATTCCGTCCCATACCAGCGTATACTTGGAATGAAGTAAAGTGTCAATACTGCTTTTGATTACAAGTTCCCACTTTGTTGCTGCTGTGGGATGGGAGGTTGGCTTAATTGTTAAGGTATTTGCTTTACAAACAAAGTGCAGGGTTTGATTTTCACATGGATTAATTGGCTAGGCTTAAAATGGCCCACAAGGGCAGTTAGTCTAGTACTAGTTTATGAACCTATTATTAAGCTCAGTCATTCATGCTGGTATAATATTTCTAATGAACTTATGTTTGAAATAAATCCTTAGCCTTGCTTGCTGGAGAAAAGGGTATCATGGTGTGGTTTTGCTATGCTTGGTGCTTATTGTTCCTTTACTGGGTATTATAGTGTTTTGATTTAATGGGGGAGAAGTAGAGAGGGAGGGGTAGGCAGCAGGGGTACACAGACACACATAGGGTCCACATGCAAATAAGGGTAGATGTAGACACTCAAGAGGGAAGACATGGGAGATAAATAGGCCAACAAAAGATAGACAAATTATTGGGGATAGGATGGGGTACAAGCATACTGCCATCTGCTGACCAGCCCAGTGGGAGATTACTGAAACACAGACAGTCCGGTAGGGCCACACTCACTATTGGTGGCTTAATGGCATCATCCAGAAGATCTGCTGAGCCACCTACTCACTACAGAAGGGTTTGCTGGATGGCACTCCAGTGTCTCAACACCCAGTCAACTGCAGTCTGCACTGTGCTTGCCAGCAATGGTATAGCCAAGCCCAGCAAATGGGATGGCCTATCTAACAGGGATGGGCCAGAACCCATTGGGGATAAAACCGTTCCAACCATTCTCAGCTACAGTCTTGACTGGGATGGCAACAACTCTCTGCCGATGTCGTCCCTACAGCAGGTGATGCAACAGGCGTAAGGCAGTAGATACATACTTCCGCTAAACCTGCTGTACCTGTAGTCATTACTGCCTCCTGTGGCAGCTGGTACCATTGTCTGCATGCTCTGCATCTGCCAAAAGACAAAATGAATAGGCAAGTAATCACATCGCATGTACAGGTGTGTGGATATGCAAATGTTAGTGCAACAATATACATATACACACACACATATATATATATATGTATATGAAGCCAAAAGCCTTAAATAATTCCAAGAGAACAGTACAGCACTATAGCATGATGTGCTTGTGCAAAGCTGCAAGAAGCAGGCAGATTCTAACTTTGTATTACAGCAGTCAACATTACAACAGTTATTAATAAATAAGTAGAGGCAGCTGCACTAATGTAGTTGGCTCCAGTGAGACAGATACAGCTATGCTAAACACTTCTGTATGCAATAATGCAGTAGTGTGAACCAGGGTCACAGCTCTGTGCATGTTCCAAGAAAACTGTACAGTGGCACAACAATAGCTTCATGAGTCCTGACAATCTGACAAGTTACCTTCTTGTCAGCGCCAAGCACTGCCTGGCTGACTTTTTATTTTGTCTATTTAGTCTCAGCCTTTCCAATGGATTTGCACCAGACATATGGTGAGATTGTTGTCATCCCTCTCTACAAGGGGGGGGGGGGCTATGACTGACATGGGCGACGATAGACATTTCGGCCTCAATTTAATGGTAAGGTAATGGAGCACATCATCATAAAGTTCATGACAGGCAGTCATCAAAACCATAGGCCCTAACCAATTTGGGTTTGTTAAAGACAGGTCCTGGCTCTTAAACCTAGTGGACTTTTAGAGACAAGTCTTAAAGGCATTAGACTCAGGTAAATCAATTTACATGGCATACCTGAAAGTATTCAATACCATTCCATACTAGGGATCATTGATAACATAATCCAGTTAAATGGAAACCCCTGTGTTACTTGCTGGGTAGCAAGCTGACTTACTGACAGAATTCACTCTTAGTTTTGCAGGCACACTCTTAACTAAAAGAGAAGTTGCAGATGGTGTCCCTTAGGGGCTGGTCCTGGGACCACTCCACTATGGAATCTACTTCTTTAACATTAAAGAAGACGCCAAAGGGCTGTGGCTGATGATGTTTGCCAATGAATGTAAACTTGGAGCTGTCACAAATATACAGATGACCTACATATTCTCCAGGAGGATCTAACCTATGCAAGCAAATGGTTGTTTGACCATAGCATCAAACTAAACACAAAAAAGTGCAGAATTGAGTCCATTGGCAAATGTGGGCACTTCTTTTCTATCACATTTACAGCTCCTTCTAAAACTGACTTAGTCATTTGGGACATGGGCACTTTCATTGATGATGAACTATCCTTTGACCACCATGTGACCACCATTGTTAGGAAATCCTTTTATATAGCCATTCTAATCACCAGGAACATATCTTCTATATCCAAGAATGTCATTGTCTCCCTAGACTCCCTCTTACAAAACCAATACTAGAATATAATACCCTCTTTGGTATATGCTTGGCTAGCCATATGTCTGAGGTCAAGAGACTGTAATGTTTTCTTTCTTTCTTTCTTAGCATTTCTCTAGCAGGCTGTTTAGAGTGGATATATACAAATACACCTTTTTGGTGGATCCCTAGGGAGAAAAACTCCAAACAGTTACATAAAATACAACACTCTAGCAATAACACATAGATGGTCTAAAAAATTACATAAAATTAATATAAGCTAAAAATTACATAAAAATACAATGTAGTATCTTTCTATTTCCTACCAACTATTAAATGGAGATCTTTGCCTGGCCCACAGAGCCTTGAATGATCCAGTCCTATGTAACCTTATACAGACCCACAAAATGAATACCATCCTAATGTATTGTTCCTACAATTTCCATTTCTATGCAATTTACCCATACCCATTTCTAAAGATCCCAATTCCAATTGTTTTATCTCTGCTGCTATCTTTACTACTTCAAGTATGGTTGATTTAGACTTTGATTTCCATTTTCTAATTGCTTTTTTGGCAGCCATCATAATTAGACTCAGCAAGGCCTTACTACGTCTAGGAAATTCTGATTTTGAATCATAGCTCAGAAAATCATTTAGTTACACTTTTTTTCCTCACCCAGAATCTTTTACAGAGTTGCCTGCAGAGAATCTTTAAAGTCTGCCAACTCATTACACTCCCAGAAAATATGTTACCAATCACATCTTTCTTCCCCATCACACCTCCCAACATTTGCTGCTTACCTGAGGTAAAATTGTTAGATATTTTTATACCCCATGTAGATTCCAGTGTAAACACTTCCAAGCAAAGGTCCTAAATCTTCCAGACTTTGTTGCATATCTGAAAGCCATGCATATATCCCACATTGTTTCTTTGTGAATTTTGCTTATCCAGTCCCTTTTCCAAATCCTTTCTAACCTCCTCTGATTGATTCTCATAGTTATCATGCAATATTTTACATGCTCTGCTAATTTTTCCTTTTTTAACAACAGCTTCTGCTCTAGGTTGTACTAAAAGCTGTACCAGTGCTGGTCTTTTGCTTAGGATCCCGCTGTTTTTTTTCTCTTTGCCTATACTCTGATATCAATCCTTGATAGGGAAGGCAGTTTCCAGCCTGCAGTCCAAATAAATTATTGGCTTCTTCCCATTCCGTTACCTTTCTCTATCTAGTTGTTTGTTTCCAGTACCTTGGATGTTCTTCGTGTTTCAGTGTTGCAGTCATCACATTTGGGTTATCCCTGCCAGTGTGGCCCTCAGTCGGCCTTGAATACCAGAGACTTAGTATTTCTGCGTCGGTTGCCATCGCTCAAGGACTGACATCATGTCGTCAATGTTATAAATTAAGGCCACTGATGCCATTACATCAGTCTTTCTTGCCGTGGAGCCTGAAGCAGAAGCAGTTCGCATGAGTGCCAGTTGGCCGCTACCTGAGTTTTTCGTTTCTGAAATTGAAGTTGGAAGTCTTCTAAAGCTAAGTACCCCATTGGGGATCCTTTTGTCTTACTCTAACTGATGTCAGAAAAAGTTAACAATTGTCTCACCTCTGGAAAGCAAATACCATACTGTGATTATCATTCCTACTGCATCACTTGCTTAGGCCCATACCACGACGTCCCCGCTGTCGCTTTTGTGCTCTGTTCAATGCCAGAACTGTACATCATCGAGCCCTTATTGTAGCTAGATATTTTCGCTCTCAGTCCTCGAATTCAAATATGGCTTTGGTAAGCCATCTGACAGCAGATCTTATGCAAAAATGTAAAGATAAAAACAGACGGACGATACAGGTCCAAAACTGCCGACAACACTTCCATTAAGCTAGTCATCAGTTCTCCGGTGCTCAGTGAGGCACTTTCGCAGCCCCTGATGCCCACTTCTGTGGATTTGCAGGCCGCTACCGAGACCCTTTCAGAATCTGGTATGCCGCCAGACTCTTCGTCAACTAAGGATCCTGCGGATGTCTCTACCTTGGATGGGTCCAGAGCCACTGAGCAGGCGCCGGCTTCTGAGGAAGTACTTCGCACTACTGATTTCCGACACAGACCAATGACCTCTTTTGCATCTACCGCTCTTTTGAAAACTACTGAGTTTCTAAGGCCCAGGGTACGAACCACACCCAAGAAACCGACGACCCAGCCTCAGGCACCTGCTTCCTTGCCTCAGTCTCAGATGTTTAAAATGGAAGACCTTATAATGTTTATCAGGGGAAGCCAGGCTATCCCTTCCAAAAGAAAAAGAGATTTGTCCCCAGTAGTTTAATCTGAACAGGAATCCAATGATTCTGATGCATCTGATTATGAAGGTATGCACCTCCTCTCAGCTTATGAGGATTCTGATGCAGAGGAATCCATCCCTTCAGCCTCTCCACCCAAGGACTTTTCCTTTGGGGAAACCCTACATACCTTAAGGGGACATTTCCAATGGGAATGTCAGGACTACCCTCAGTCAAAAAAGAGACTCAGGGAATTCCTAAATCTTCCACAACACAGACCTCTGGCAATTCCTCCTGTCCTGGGTGATGATTTTATGGAATCCAGTTTGACTCCTGACAAACCTCCCTCCTGTTCCCAGGAAACCAGACAGGTACTGTAGAGTCCCTGACTCTCACAAATTTCTATTCAAAAATCCTAGTGCTGACCCCGAGGTTATTTCTCAAGGACCTAAAGGAATTAAAGCAACTTCTGCTAAGAATCCCACCCCTCAGATTGGGATTTCCGAGCATTAGACAGATGGGGTAAAAAAAAAGTATACACCTCTGCTACTCTTGTTATTAGAGCACTAAATTGTCAGTTCCATATGCTGAAATATCAGCAACATACCATGGAACTCCTCAAACAAAAAAATATCTTCCTTTCCTGCTTGTGCAGAAAATAGTTACAAGAGTTAATGCATTCTGCTTGTCAAGTAACTAAGCACACCTTACAATGTGGCTTTGATGCCCTAGAAGCATCTTGCAGGGCAGCAGTCACTGGTGCTGTCCTTAGAAGGCATGCTTGGCTAAAGGAACAGCCCTTGCCAAACCATGTCAAATCCAAATTATTAGATGCACCACTGCACAAAGACAACTTTTTTGGTGCCAAGGCAGAGGAGGTCTTTAAAAAGATGGAAGAAAAAGCTAAATCTATGCAGACAGAAGACTTCTTGCAGGTTCAGCCACCGAGGTTCAGTAGGCATTGCCTCTCCAAGCACTGGTCCTTTCCTGCTCCCTCCAGGTCAGCTCAGCCCAGACCCCGGGGAAGCAGGCCCCCAGGACAAGAGTCCCAGGGAATGCAGAGATCTAAGCAATGGAGTTCCACCTCTTCAAAACCAGGCAGTGCTAAGCCACCCCTCATGGTAAGAACTTACAATGACTTCACGCTTCCAGCCCCTCCCTCTGCCCACCTGCTGTTGCCCCTAGGAGGAAAATTCTCCTTCCATGCAAGCACCTGGGCCACCGTTATCAACGACCATTGGGTCCTCAACATAGTGTCCCAGGGATACTAATTTTACTTCCACACTCTACCAACCCCAAAGGGTTCACAGATCTTCACCCAAACCAGTGGGCAGAGGCCAGAAAGCAAGTCCATTCCCTGCTCTCGATGAGGGCAATAGAGCATGTTCCTGCAGAACAGGTTGGCCAAGGTTTCTATTCCAGACTCTTCCTCATACCCAGAAAAGAGGGCTTCTGATGCCCCATCCTCTATCTGTCCATCCTAAACACTTTCCTGGTGATACCAAAATTCAAAATGCTCTCCCTCCAGCAACTTCTACCTATGCTCTCCAAGGATGCTTGGTTAGCCACCCTAGACCTAAAAGAGGCTTACCTACACATCCCAATCAGGGAATCTTGCAGGAAATGTCTCCATTTCAGGGTGGGATCACTGCACTTTCAGTTCTCTGTGCTTCCCTTTGGCTTATCCACTGCTCCCAGAGTTTTCACAAAATGCCTGGCTCCCGCCATTGCTTTTTGCAGACAAAGAAATATTCAAATTTACCCATACTTAGATGACTACCTGATTCAGGCAGACAGTCAGGAAAAACTGTAAAGCACCTGACCTTTGTGAAGGACCTACTGACCTCCCTGGGGTATACTATCAACAAAAAAAAAAATCCAAACTAGTACCCACGTAAAAAATTGTATTTCTGAGTGCAAGCCTGGGCACAGCATCCCAGATAGCATTCCTTACACCAGAAAAACAAACTTACCTGACAACCTACTTCTCTTAACTATCCACCAGACCCCAGTTATCTGCAAGGAAAATCCTGCAAGCTCTGGGGTTCATGGCTTCTTGCATTCTACTCATTCCACATGCCAGGTTGCATGTGAGGAAACTACAGTGGTACCTAAAAAGCCTTTGGTGTCAACAATCCCAAGACCTGGGAACTCGTATACCAATGATACCTTGCTTAAGGAACGATTTCCTTTGGTGGGCAGCAGCATGCAACAGCAACAAGGGACTACCCTTCTCGCAACCCCACGCCACCCAGACCCTCACCATAGATGCATTAGACTATGCCTGGGGGGTGCACACCTGGATAGCAGGTGTATTCAGGGCCAATGGAGCCCAAACCAAATACATCTGCACATCAACCAAAAAGAGATGTTAGCTGTTCAGCAAGCTCTAATAGCCTTCAGACCCCTACTCTCCCCAGGGTCTCTACTGATCAAAACAGACAACACCACTGTGATGTGGTATATCAACAAGCAGGGAAGGACTCACTGGTACCTTCTGTGTAGGCTCACCATGACCCTTTGGTACACAGCCTCAGCCATGCAGCTACACCTGCTAGCACAATTCCTGCCAGGCTCTCTAAACTCTCTGGCAGACAACTTAAGCAGAAATCTTCTGGACCCACACAAGTGGCAGCTAGACCAAAGAACCTTCACCCTTGTAACCCAGAAATGGGGCACCCCAAAAGTCGACCTCTTTGCTTCCCACTCTAACCATCAGCTCAGCAAATTCTGCACCAGGGAACCTCACAGCAAGGCCTGGAAAGTGGATGCTGTATCCTTCCAGTGGGTCAACCTCTCGGTCTATGCATTCCCCCCCTCTACCGCTCATTACAAGGGTACAGCTCAATATAAGGGAGGAAAAACTGAGGACAATCCTGATTGCCCCAAACTGGCCACGTCAGCACTGGTACCCTCTGCTGCGAAGCCCGTCACCACTGCCGCCATGACATCTCCCTCAGATCCCAACACTCCTGACCCAGAGGAATGGAGAATTCATGCATCCCCAGTTGCAGACCCTCAATCTGGCAGCCTGGCTTATTCCCCAACCACTGCACAAGCTGCCAATCTAAGCAAACAAGTTCTAGATGTTATACGTGAGGCCAGATGTCCTAGCACTGGAAAGTCTTATGCTGACAAGTGGAAAAGGTTTTGCACCTGGATCCAGGCTAAGGGAGCCAGAACTGCACAGCCCTCCCTACCTCTCATCCTGAATTACCTGGCTGACCTACTACACAGGGGTCTATCCTTCTCTTCCATTAAAATTCATGCCTCTGCCATCTCTGCTCATTTCAGCACAGAGCCACCTCTTTTCTCCCACCCTCTCATCAAACAGTTACTAAGATGGGCTAACAACTTGAGGCCACCCAGAAGAGCACCTACCCCAGCTTGGGACCTTAAATTTGTTTTGGAAAAACTCACCCTGCCCCCCTTTGAACCAGCAGCATCAGCAGAGTTAAAGTTCCTCTCTTGGAAGACAGCCTTACTTCTGGCCATCACTTCAGCTAGAAGAATATCCGTGGTACAAGCACTAATGGCTGTAGAGCCCTTCATCATTTTCCATGCTGACAGTCACCCTCAGGACTAACCCATCCTTCATGGCAAAGTGGTGTCCAGTGTGGCTCTCAACCAATCCATTCATTTGCCCACCTTTTTCTCTAACCCACAAAACAAGGGGAAAAGGATTCTGCACTCTCTAGATGTGCATAGACAGCTCAGATTCTACCTAGATAGACTAAATAATTTAGGAAGACTGATCAATTGTTAGTCAGCTTTGCTACAGGAGCAGAGGGCAAGGCCATATCCAAACAAACCATTTCCAAATGGATAGCACACTGCATCCATTTCTGCTACAAGCAGCATGGGAAACCTCCCCCCCAGGGGGTCAGGACACATTCTACCAGAGCAACCTCCACCTGTGCAGCTTTCCTCAGAGGGGTCCCCACCAGGGACATCCTGGAGGCTGCAACATGGACATCTGTTCATACCTTCACCAAGCATTACCACCTGCCTATCTTCTCCAAATCCAGGACAGGCTTTGCCACAGCAGTCTTGCAGTGTATCCTGTCCAGCCTCTAGTCTTCTTGACTGCCTCCACCCTTTTCTTCAGCTTTGGGAATCAACCCAAATGTGATGAGTGCAACAGTGAAACATGAACATAGTACAGTTGTGTACACTTACCATAAATGTAGATGTTAGAGTGTGTTCACTGTTGCAGTCCTGGTTTCCCTCGCTCTGTCCCACTTGTCTCTCTCTCTCTATCCTTACAAGGATGTTTTGGTATTTGATTTTCTACTGGTGGTGTTCTTCCACCATAGCCTAGCTCCCTCTTGAGGGCTTCTGACAGGGCAAGAAAAACTGATTTAATGGCATTGGGTGCCTTAATTTATAACACTGACATCCTGACGTCAGTCCTGGAGTGACGGCAACTGATGCAGAAATATTAAGCCTCTGGTATTCAGGCCGACTGAGGGCTACCCTGGCAGGGATAACCTAAATGTGATGACTGCAACAGTGAATACACTTGAACATCTACATTTATGGTAAGTGTACACATCTACTTTCTTTTGATAGTTTTCTCCAATAAATTCCAGCCTCGTCTTACCTATATTCTGTATCCCTAATTGCAGTCATCCCTATTGGCAGAATCTCCTTTCTCCATTGCCATGTTGGCTTAGTTCTTAGAATAATTTCTGCTACTTTATGAGTATAATATTCTGTTTGATTATTGTTATTCTCCTTAAGGATCTGCATCAAAAATCCCAGTCTCTCCTTGCTTCTTGAGCTTCTCCCTGTTTCATCACCATCCCTTTCCACGTTGAATTATAGGTTTATGCCTGTGCTATGTATAAGAGCCTTAACTGTATAGCTCTAAAATACCCTTTCAAATCGGGTAATCTCAAACTGCCTTGTTCTATTGGAAGAATCAGTTTATCCAGTTTGACTCATGCCATCTTCCCTTCCAAGATAAAATCCTTCAGCTCTTTACAAATTGTGATCCACAACTTCTCTGGTTGATAAAAATATGCCTGATCTGCATATAAAACTAAAAGGACTAAAACATTTTAACCACTTTTATCTTGCTATCCGTATCCATATAACAGAGTTTTCAGTTACTCAGTTTTTGTATTATCTTTTGTTTTAGTCTCTTTCCACATATCCTTAGCAGCCACATTAGAATCCTTTTTAATCCATACTCCTAAGTACTTCATGTTATCATGTCCCCATAGATATGGATATTGCTGAACCAATTTATGTGTAGGTACATAATTTTCAGCTATTGCCTTTGTTTTAGCTTCATTAATTTTATATCCTGAAAAGACTTGAAACTGTCTCAAAATGTTCCAGAACACTAAAATGTCCTTTTTTGGTTTTATCAGGTATAAAATAATATCACCTGCAAATACAGCCAGCTTTTCTTGACTACCATACCAATTATATCCTTAAATTTCTCAGTGCCTTATTTTATTTGCCAGTGGTTGTACATATAATGCAAATAACAAAGGGCAAAGAGGACACCCCGGGCTGGTTTGTTTGCTCAAATAGAAATTATCAGGAAGGAACCCACCCACTTTAGTTTTCGCCTCCAATCCCTCATATATCATCCTAATCAGCCTTATAATTTTATCAGGGAATGCTAATGTTTCCATTGCCCTGCTCATAAACTCCAAGCTTACTGTGTCAAATGTTTTCTCTGCATCATGACCCACCATCAAATGTGGTATTTTCTTACATTCTGCTTCCCTGTGGATTATCAGTGTTCTGTTAATGTTGTCAAATGTTTGCCTCCTCTCCACAAAACCACATTGATCCATATCTATCAATCTGGGCATCACCTTTGCTACTCTTTTAGGCATTGTAGATGTACACATTTTATAATCATGGTTTACGCTTGATATGGGCCTGTATGAAGCTGGATCTGATGGGTCTTTACCCTCTTTATGTGTTACAGCCACCACAACTTTCTTCCAAGATGTTGGCGCTTCTCCTCCTATGCTGTTAAACAAAACTTTCCAGATTTTGATTATATTTTCCTTCCTAGCTTCCAAACTTCCACAGGAATACCATCTATTTCTGGGGACTTTCCTGTGGATTGGGTATATATCACCATTTTTATATTATTTCCTCCTGTCCTCACTTTTAGTAATTGAGCCTCCTCTACCTCTAATCTTGGCATATTTAATTCTTCCATAAGCATTTCCATTTGTACCCTTTCTTTATTTCCATATTTCTCTGCTTTTTATAGACTTTCATTAAATTTCCAAAATATTTCTAGAACTTCTACGTGATCTCTTGTTATCTTCCTTGTTATAGGCTGCCAAAGCCTGGTGACAACCCTTTTCTACTTTCTATTGCCTGGTTTGTTGTGCTATCAAAAAACAGTTTAAAAGCAATCTTTCTAAGCTTGTGCATATTATTGAGGTAATCCCTTATTTTCTGTTTAGCATTCTGCAATTGTTCTTCTTCTTGTTCTGTGAGATTCCTCCTATTGTATTTCCACATTTTGATGATTATACTATATTAAGCACGTTAGAATTATTAAGGATTAAAAGTCTAGATGAAATTGAATTATTTAGGTATTAATTCATCATATAATAGTATCAAATATCATTCAAACAACTTACTGAAGTTAAGGAACAATATCAAATAACCTATTACAAAATGGTCAGCTATGAATTTTTGTTTAATCACTAAAATTTCTATAATAACAATGATTTTTTTCATTACTGTTTGTATATATATCCATTTATCATTTCATTTGTAAAAAGATTTTCAAGGTGATACAAATGTTATTAAATTTATCTGGTTTCCAAAATCTGTTTGGGTACCCTATAGCAGACTGCCACCTTTGAAACTATGGGGGGGGGGGGTTAAATTACTGAACCTTTACAGCTACTTGTGGTTAACTAAGTAAACTTGTGTATTATACATTTTTCATATGGATAAAGGATGGGCTACTAGCCAACATAAATGTTGTCTGGGAGTATTTGACTGTGCTGAGCATAGTAATAGTGTGTTAAATTTGTTTAGAGTTACAGACCTTAGCAAATCTTGAATTTCACAAATTGTCAACTTAAAAAGTTTTAAAGACTTGAGCAGATTCCCAAAGTTAGACAGCATTTTACCATTGTCTGAACTCATAATTAAAAATCCCAAATACTACTTGGTGATGTCACGATTAACCATCATTATTTTACAATGTTAACATTGTCAATATTATTTGGACTAATTTTAGGATGAAGTTTTCTTTATCCTCTTTATATAAAACAGTGTCCATTTTCAAAGAAAAATATAAGCGTTCATACCTCTAAAACTTGTTTCTAACTCTTTCACCATAGTCTTAAAGATTAACGTAGTTATCAACTACTTTATTCCTCTGTTTTTGTTAAAAAGGACAGGTCATTAGAGGAGTACTGTTTATGCAGAGAGTTATGGACTAATCCATTACAATATATCCTTTGTTATAAATTACACTACTTTCAATTTAGTCTGTCTATCTTTCCTTCTGTCTTTCTATCTGCTTGCCTTTGATTACAAGGAAAATCTGACTGGGCAAAACCCCTTTTCAGTGGAGACCAGGCGAGAAAAGTTCTGCATTAAATGTTTGTACAGTACAAGTACAAGCGTGCACACACACACACACACGCACACACACACACACTTTACCAAGTAATGGCAATACTATAAACACCACTTGTGCATTCATTAAAGCATGCTAAGGTCACACTTGCCCACATTTGTAGCACTTATTATTTATATATATATATATATATATATATATATATATATATATATATATATATATATATATATACACACACACACCACAGACACATATACACACACACACACACACACACATATATACACTCTGTAGGGTATGTACTAGTTAATTCGCTTGTGGCAGGTATCTTTCTGGGGCACAGAGGATACTGAGGACAGTTGTATGATGATTACAGGCTAGTACTTTCAACCAGTTATTGGACTGTAGTGGAAGATGTATTTTGTTGATGTGGTTGCTTGCAAACATAACAGTTCTATTAGAACCTTGCTTCTGATTGCTAGCTGACAGGACTGTATTTATATGAAGATAAATAAGACACAGAGGAGACTAGGAAGTATACAGGTGAAACTTGTGGTCTTATGTGCATGGTCCATTAAGAAATGTTTGACTAAAGTATCAGTTTGTGGTTAGTGTTTTGGACTCTGTGTTGGATATGTTGATCAAATTGTAAGTCACAGTCAGTTATTGTTCCCAGTAGTTTTTTGCTTTGTACTACATTGATTCCAGTTTATATGTTCATAGGTAGTTACTAGGCCTAAAGTTCAAAAGGCCATTGAAGATCCTAGCCCAGTTTCTTAATTGTCCAAGTGCACCATCTGTTTAAGTGACTTGCTTTTAGTCTTACAGAAGTCAAATGGAGGCTGAAATAATCAAATCCCTAATCTATAGGAAAAAGCCAGATGTTCTTCGTGTTTCACTGTTGCAGTCATTACGTTTGGGTTATCTGCTTGCAGGTAGCCCTCAGTCGGCCTGATTATCAAAGTCTTGGACCTGTGTCAGTTTCTGTCTCATCTTCCATGACATCAGGTAGTCAGGAGTATAAAGCATGCAGCTAATGCCATAACATCAGTCTTTCTTGCCGTGTGGTGCCCTAAGCAGAAGCAGTTCGCAAGTGCTGGTCGGCCAACTCCTGAAATTTTCATTTTCGAGTTTCAGATCCAAAGTGTTCAACTAAGCTAAGTACCCCATTGGTGATCCTTTTTCTTGCTCTAAACCGATGTCAGTAAAAGTTAACAATTGTATTTCTTGTGGAAAGCAAATACCTCATAAAGATTTTCATTCGTACTGCATTCCTTGCTTATGTCCAGACCACAACGTACCTCACTGTCGGTTTTGTGCCTTATTCAAACCTCGAACTATTCGTTGTTGGTTTATTTTCGCTTCTAAATATTTTGGTACTCTGTTCAATTATCCAGAAATGGCTTTGGTAAGCCACCTGACTACCGATATTCTGAAAAAATGCAAAGATAGAGACAGAGCGCATAGGTCCAAAGCTGCCGACGACGCTTCTCCTAAGCTAGTCGCCAGTTCGCCGGTACTCAGTGAGGCACTTTTGCAGCCCCTGATACCGCTTCTTCAGATTCGCAGGCCTCTACTGAGACCCATTCGGAGTCCAGTATGTCGCAAGATGATACTTCTACTGTGGAACCTGCGGATGTCTCTACCTTGGATGGGTCCGGAGCTGCTGTGCAGGCACTGGCTTCTGAGGGTGTATTCAGGCCTACTGACTTGCATATTAAACCAACGCCATCTTCTTTTTCAAGGCCTAAAACTCGATCCACGCCTAGAAAACCGATGCCTAGACCACCTGGTCAGGCCCCTGTGCCTAAAAAACAAATGATAAGAATGGCTGAAGACCTTATTACTCTAATCAGGGGAAGCCACCCTTCTCCCACTATGAGACCTAGAAATGATTTTCCTTCTGATTCTTCTGATCAGGATTCTGAAATTTCTGTTTTTTTCTGATGACCAGGGGTTGCCCTTATCTACATATGAGGATTCTGATGCAGAGGACTCCATTCCCTCTGCTTCTTCTCCAGAGGATTTCTCTTTTGGTGAAACTTTGCATGCTCTTATGGAACATTTCCGCTGGGAAAGCCAGGATTACTCTAATTCCAAAAAGAGGCTTAGGGAATTCTTACTGCTACCACAATACAGGCCTTTAGCTATCCCTCCTGTACTGGACATTATAGATGATGCCTTCGTGGAATCTATCCCTCCTGTACTGGACATTGTAGATGATGCCTTCGTGGAATCTAGCCTGGCCCCTGACACTTTACTCTGTCTCCCAGAAAACCTGACAGGTATTACAGAGTACCTGACACTCACAAGTTCCTCTTTAAGAATCCTACTGCGGATCCTGAGACCATTTCACAGGGACCCAAAGGCATTAAGGTTACCAGTGCCAAAAATACCTACCCCCTCTGATAGAGATTCCAGAGCCCTGGACAGATGTGGTAAGAAGGTATACACTTCTGCAACTTTGGCCATTATGGCCTTAAACTGTCAGTTTCATATGTTAAAGTAGCAACAGCATGTTATTGGATTGCTTAAACCGAAAATTATGTTGATTCCTGCCTGTGCTGAAAATAAAGAATTACAAGATTTAATACATTCTGCTGATCAAGTTGGAAAACATACTTTGCAATGTGGTTTTGATTCATTAGAGGCATCTTGCAGGGCTGCTGTCACTGGGTCTGTACTTAGGCATGCTTGGCTTAAGGAGCAATCTTTGCCAGATCATGTTAAAGCTAAATTACTAGATGCTCCCTTAAACCAGGACTGCCTGTTTGGCAACAAAGCAGAAGAAGTACTTAAAAAGATGGAGGAAAAAGCTAAATCTATGCAAACTGTTAAAGATTTTCTGCAAGTACAGCCTCCCAGATTTAGTAGACACTGGCCTTCTAAGAATTGGTCCTTTCCTGCCTCTTCCAGGCCTTCTCAGTCCAAACCCAGAACCAGCAGACCACCCAGGCTTTAGTCTCAAGGTACTCACAGGCCTAAGCAGTGGGGGGGGGGCTCCCACTTCCAAAGCTGGGAGTAGTAAGACACCCCCCTATGGCAAACTGTCACAATGACTTAACTTTAAACCTTCCAAGCCCTGCTCAACTGACTATTCATTTAGGGGGAAAGATTGCCATGCATGCAAAAAAACTGGGAATTCATTACCCAAGATAAATGGGTTTTAAATATAGTTTCCCAAGGATACAGATTCCACTTCCACTCCTTACCAACCCCAAACAGTTGGCCAGACCTACCCCCAAATCAGTGGGCAAAGGCTCAAAAGCAGGTTCTCTCTCTTCTAAGCATCAGGGCTATTCAATCTGTCCCAGAAAAGGAATGGGGGCAAGGTTTTTACTCAAAACTTTTCCTGGTACCCAGAAAAGACAATTCCTGGCATCCTATCCTGGACCTGTCTATCTTAAACACTTTTTTGGTAATCCCAAAATTCAAAATGCTAACTCTTCATCGGTTGCTTCCCATGCTAGGCAAAAATGCTTAGTTGACAACACTGGATTTAAAGGAAGCCTACCTGCACATCCATAAGGGAATGTTGCAGAAGATACCTATGCTTCAGAGCAGGCTACATGCACTATCAGTTCTCTGCAGTGCCCTTTGGCTTATCTACTGCACCCAGGGTATTCACAAAGTGCCTAGCTCCAGTCATTGCATTTTGCAGGCAAAGAAATATTCAAATATACCCATACCTGGACGATTGTCTAATTCAGGCAGAAAGCCAGGACATACTATTAAATCATCTGGCATTTGTAAAGAAATTACTAACGTCTCTGGGGTACACCATAAATGAAAATAAATCACATCTAGTACCTTGCCAACAAATTGTATTCCTGGGAGCAAGCTTGAATACAACTTCCCAGATGGCCTACCTCACGCCAGAGAAACAAGTTCATTTGACAGCCTACTTCAAACTACTGGCCACAAAGACCCAGCTGTCTGCAAGGAAAATACTGCAAGCCCTGGGGTTCATGGCCTCTTGCATTCTACTAATTCCATATGCAAGGCTGTATATGAGGAAACTACAATGTATCTAAAAAGCCTATGGTGTCAACATTCTCTGGACCTAGAATCAATGATTCCTATCATCCCTTACTTAAAGATAGAGTTCCTTTGGTGGACAGAGGCCTGCCACCACAGCAAGGGACTGCCATTCACTCTACCCCCCTGCTGCCCAAATCCTAACAACAGATGCATCAGACTATGCACGGGAGGCTCACTTGGCAGGGCAGTGCATTCAGGGCAAATGGAACCCAAGTCAAATGCACCTGCATATCATTCAAAAAGAAATGTTAGCTATACAGAATGCTCAGACAGCCTTCAATGACTACATTCTTCCAAGACAATTATTGGTAAAGACAAACAACACCACTGTTATGCGGTACATAAGCAGGGGGGAACCCACTCACCCTCTCTTCAGACTAGCCATGGCTCTGTGGAACACAGCCTTGAGCTACCAAGTGCACCTATAAGCTCAATTCCTGTCAGGCAAGTTAAATACACTGGCAGACGACCTAAGCAGAAGTCTCATGGACCCACACGAGTGGAAACTGGAACCAAAGATATTCAACATTTTGAGAAACAAATGGGGAGCCCAGAGATAGACCTGTTTGCCTCCCCTCAGAACTACCAATTGGACAAATTCTGCACAAGGACTCCCCACAGACAAGCTTGGAAAGTGGATGCCCTGTCCTTCACTTGGAAAAACCCATCAGTTTATGCCTTTCCCCCCCGTCTGTCTCTCCTCTCCAAAGTGCTACTAAAGATCAAACAGGACAAACCAAGGGCAATACTTGTTGCACCAGACTGGCCACGCCAACACTGGTACCCCCTCCTGTACAGTGTGTCACTTCTGGAACCATGGCATCTGCCTCAGACCCCTGCCCTGCTGTCCCAGCAGGAGGGCCAAATTCTGCACCCCCAGCTTCAAACCTGAACCTTGTAGATTGGCTAATTACATGATCTCTCCATTACCATACCCTCAGTAAGCAAGTGATGGATGCCATTCTGGAGGCAAGGAGGCCTAGTAATAGAAATTTGTATGCTGAAAAATGGAAAAGATTCTGTTCCTGGAGCCAAACTCAGGGGATGGACACAACAGTGCCCAATTTACCGCACATTCTTCAATACTTAACTGAGATGCTTCACAAGGGCCTTTCCTTTTCTTCCATCCAAATTCATGCCTCAGCCATTTCAGCTCATTATAATACAGAGCTACCCCTCTTCTCTCATCCACTGCTGAAGCAATTCCTCAGAGGGGCCACAAACTTAAGACCACCCAGGAGAGCCCCTTCTCCAGCCTGGGACCTTAACTTTGTATTGGAAAAGCTTGCTCTACCTCCCTTTGAGCCAGCTGCAAATGCAGAGTTGAAATTCCTTTAATGGAAAACAGCCTTCCTTCTAGCCATCACTTCAGCAAGAAGGGTGTCTGAATTACAGGCTCCCATGGCAGTGGAACCTTTCATAATCTGTCATGTGGACAGGGTGTCCCTCAGGACCAATCCCTCCTTTATGCCCAAGGTGGTATCTAGTGTGTCCCTTAATCAGTCCCTTCATTTGCCAACCTTCTTTTCTAATCCACAGAATGAAGGGGAACGAATACTGCACTCCTTGGATGTGCACAGACAACTTAGATTTTACTTGGACAGGACTAAGCCTCTCAGGAAATCTGAACAGCTGCTGGTTGCATTTGCTGCAGGGGGCAGAGGGGAAGGCCATTTCAAAGCAAACCATTTCTAATTGGATAGGCCACTGCATTCCTTTCTGCTATAAGCACCATGGAAAATCTACCCCACAGGTGATAGGACCACATTCCACCAGGGCTGCATCTACCTCTACAGCCTTTCTCAGAGGTGTCCCTACCAGGGACATCCTAGAAGCTGCTACCTGGCGTTCTGTACATACCTTCACCAAGCATTACCTCTTGCCAATTTGTTTTCAAAATCCAGAGCTGGTTTTGCCACTGCAGTCTTGCAGGGCCTTATAGCTGGTTCTAATGCTATCTAATTGCCTCCTCCCTTCCTTAGATTTGGAAATCTACCCAAATGTAATGACTGCAACAGTGAAACATGAAGAACATAGTACAGTTGTGTATACTTACCATAAATGTAGATGTTCGAGTGTATTCACTGTTGCAGTCTTGGTTACCCTCCCTCCAGCCCCCTGACTTCTACTGACCATACCTCTATTCTTATTTACTATGCTTAAAGCTTTCTGGTGTATTTGCTTTATCTGAGCAAAAAAGAAAGCTAGCAGGTACGGCTGGTGCAAGGCAAGCAAGCTAGTTAGACCAAAATGAAAAAATGCCAGCACCAAGAATGAATTAAGTAATAGTAGCTTTATTTAAGCTGAAATTCTAGACCGGTTTCAGCACATGGCTTACATCAGTAGATTGTTACACATAGAATGAGAAGGTCCTGCTATAAATACCTTTAAAACCAGAAATAGAATGACATCATTTCCTGTCTCAAGAAGAAAATGTAATTGTTAGAAAAATAAACATAAAAATAAATATTGGTATACATAATGTAATACAATTCAAAATGCATGTACTTTAAAAATATACATATTCTAACATCAATATTAATGTCAAAAAGGAACAATGTTTGAATTATGATAATTTGTCATTAAGTCCAGGGGAAAACAAACTCCCTAATTTCACTATCCATCTTTTCTCTTTGTTATTCAGAATATCATGCCATCCAGTTTTGAAAGCACGGTTGCCTATAATGTTATCAATGATAGTAAATGAAAACTTGGCAGTGGGATGATTCATAGTGTATCTGTATAAGGCATTTGTAATCCTACCATTTCTGATATCCCCCAGGTGTTCAGATATTCTAATTCTGAACTGTCTGGATGTCTGTCCAACATAAAAAGCTTGACATGTGCATGTTGCAAGATAGATAATCCAATCTGAACTACAGTTACCAAAAAAACCAATATCATATAAATGACCAGTGTTTTTGCTAGTAAAAGTTTTTGTTTTAAATATGTAGCCACAAAAGCTGCAATGACCACAAGGGTATATTCCAACTAGTTTCTCACCTGTTAATGTCCTTTGGGATAAAGTTTCATCCCTAGAGTTGTTTCTTATAATGTGAGAAATGAGATCCCAGTGTTTTCCCCTGTATGAAAATGAGCATTGCTCCCCCAAATAGTCCTCTAAGAGGGAATGAGACTTCAATATGTTCCAATGTTTATCTATAATATTAAGAAGATGTTTAGTATTTCTACCATAGGTTGTAACAAATCTGCAAGTTTTGCTTTATGTTGGAGGTGTAACCTTGTATATAATTGCTTCCCATTATGGGGGTACCTGACATCTGGGGCAAGAAAAACTCATGTAATGGCATCGGCTGCATGCTTTATACCCCTGACTACCTGACGTCATAGAAGATGAGACAGCAACCGACACAGAACCCAAGACTTTGATAATCAGGCTGACTGAGGGCTACCTGCAAGCAGATAACCCAAATGTAATGACTGCAACAGTGAATACACTCAAACATCTACGTTTATGGTAAGTGTACACAACTGTACTTAGGCTTAATCTTCCACACTACCAGCCAGTATTATTGATAGGTAACATTAAGTTGTAATAGTATAATTGTTGAGTTAGAGGTGGTAAGTATTATAAGTTTAGTTTTATTTGAAGTTAAGGGTAGTTTACAGTGCACTCTTTTTGTAAAGAAATGCTGTGTGTTGGCTTGAACTGTTTGACTGAAAAGGCTGCACATATTAATGCTTAGTAATTTGGCTACTGTGTTAGATTCACTGACTGTATGGCTGTATACCTTTTATTTATGACTATATTAACTCATTACAGTTGAGTGCGCCTACAGGAATTTTTGCAGTTAACTCCTACTGATGCTTCTAGTCATCAAATATTGCTTGTTTATATTTGCATTAATAATTCTAAAACCATGCTACATACAAGGTATCAGAAGATTTCATCTTAAAACATACATAATGGAAAACATAACTTTATTGATATCTGACCTCTGTGTAATGCAGCTAAACAGATATTGAATATTATTTATACACTGTTTATTTGTATTGTAATAATTTTCATATTTCTGTAAATATCACAACATCCAGGTAACACAGGCAGAACTGCATAGCCTCATATGAAAGATCACAGCTGTATTAAGAAAATCCTGCTGGCAGTATGTGTATTATACAACATTACAGAATTAATATTCACTGCCTTTATTTTGGCTTATAACATCCAGTTTAAAGATTTGAACTGAATGAATGCCACTAATGTAAACATTAATTTATCTTGAATAGTTTATCAGTACAGTTTTCTAGTAACACTTATGGTTCCAGAGATATGAATATTTGTTTGAACTGTAAGGTGATAACTTCATTTTTTAATAGCTCAATTCACACCCACTGGGAGTTAAAAAGTACACAGTCAAAAGAGCTGTACTGGGGGAATGAATTAAAGATATTGAACTATTTGGCAAACCTACTATTACTTGATGAAATGCTGACAGTTCATTAGCCCAGCATTCATAATGTTGCTGTGGCTCAATTCCTTGAATTTAAATTGTAATATGGGACCTAAAATTCTATCACTTGCTTTTTATACTTCTAAAACAGGGATGCAGTGATCTCACCCTGACTTTGTCTGCCCTGAATAAAGTTTATGAAGGTCAGTAAAACTGCTTCTGTGCATCAGTCCAGCCTAAACCCATGTTGTATTGTGGAAAGTAACTTGTGTTCTCTTAGGTACTTGATGACTGCAGGTGGACCCATTTTAGTTGCATTTTGGATGGATAAGCAAGGTGGCTATATGTCTGCAGTTTGAGATTTCTCTCCTTTATGTAGAGGATAAAACAAAATCTTTTCAAGAGCTTAGAGGCTACAGCTTCTATAAGGGAGTGGTTCACAACTATAGATTTCATGTATGTATTGGTCTGTGCAGCCATCTTGAGTTATTCTACTAGTGGGCTACCAGCTGCAAGAGAGGATGTTTTAGGTTTTTGAATAAATATTTTGATTGCATTAGTAGAAGGTATGGCTGCAGTGATGCAGTGGTTAGCATTGTCACCTCACAGCAAGAGGTTCTCTGGTTCGATTCTCGACTGAAAGCCTTCTGTGTGGAGTCTGCATATCCTCCCCATAATCGAGTGATATTAAAGGCATGCAGGTAGGTGCGTGCGTGAATGGATGTGCCTTCCTTGAAGGTTGGGTGTCAGGCTGGCAACTTGGCACTGTAAAAATCCACTGCCAATCATTAGCAGACTGTAGTTCTGTTGTGGTGACCCTTAACCGGGAAAAGTCAAAAGACATTACTTAGTAGAAGGTATGGCAAGTTAGAAGATATTAGTGACACTGTCAGTGTTACTTACTGGCATGTTTGGTTTAAGGGGATTGGCAACATTTGTATGACATAAATTACATCTACATGTTGTATTATAGTCTGCATAATCTCACTCCTGCTCTTTTACACATAAGCAGACTATATTCTAGTCTGCTTATGTGTAAAAGGGCAGGAGGGGGATTTTCTTTACCAGGTTATATAACATCATTTATTGCAGACTAAAACTGTGTGGACTTTGCTATGGTCTTCCTGTAGACTAGTATAGTAGTTTTGTTTAGCTTCTAGCATAGCATTCTCAGTTAGGTTTTGCAAATGTCAATTTCATATACATTTTTTCTAGATGTTAATTCTTCCATCTCTGTTTTGCATTAGATGATTTATTTCTCATGTAAGCCACAGTACAAGTTTTGATTTTCTACTTTGAGGTGCTAGGGAGAGTAATGTTATGAGGAATATTTTGTTGAAGTAAGTTAACCGCATCACCTAAAGGTGTTGCTGTATTGGTTTTCAGTTGTTATGCTTAAAGATAGTCAAGAAGAGTTTATTATTGAATATTGTTATATGTCTACTGTTTATGTTGGGTGTTTTACAAATTCTCGTACGCTTTCAAATTGCATAGACTGAGTTATGATCAATAATTGTGTCTGGCATAATTCCTAGCTGGGTAAATTTGCTGAGGCTTGTTGTTAGCATCCAATCCCTAACAATTTTTCCCAGTAACTTTACCTTTTCTTATGCTTTCATGTATAATTTGTGGTAATCCATGCAGACTGAGATATTTTGATGGATAATTTCTTCAATTCTCTTGAACGAGTCCATGTTAAGTTCACCTAGTGTTATTGTTTCAAGAGCGGTAGCTGTAGTTATCCAGTACAGTATATCCTTAAGGACCGTCTTGTTTTGTCTGCAGTAGGAGGTATATGCAACACCACTGTACATATTGTTTATGTATTAATTACAGGGGATTGGGGGTGGGTAGAAAATCACTAGACATCAGGGATGCATATAACTAAAGTGTCATAAAGGCACTGGCATTGTATGGGGATCATGGCATAGGTGGAGACCGTAGGCACCTGGTATTATGAAAATGTGCCATAATGGCATTTCACCTGTTATGGTGATCGGGGATGGGGGGGTGGGAGAAACCTCAGGAGGGTAGACAGGCCAGAAGGACAAGTATAGGGACTGCTGTGATGTGTGTGTGTGTGTGTGTGTGTGCGTACTTGTGTGTATGGGTGAGTGACTGGGGGAATGCCAATGCTTAAGCAGCAGTTTACTACCATGATATACAGATCAGTAATATGCATGTTGTGGCAGTAAATGCAATTCAGAGACTTGCCAATCAGCTGATAATGAGGTCTTACTTTATCACAAATAACATGTCTCTGAATCATCATGTGATAATAAATGTGATCTAGAGACATACATATTAGTTGATAATGAGGTCTTACCTCATCCCAAGTACCATTTCCCTGAATCATCATGTGGTAGTAAATGTGATTTAGAGACATGCAATTAAGTGATAATGAGGTCTTGCTTCATCATGGCTAACATGTCTGTGAATCGTAAATTTTCATGTTGTGGGAGCATGTCCTTTCTAGCATGCTAGGCCCTTTAACAAATCCTTTGAATACACTGAAGTGTAGAGAGAATTCTGAGCTGCTTTTAAAGAGAAATACATAATGATTCCCATACTTATGCCCATAACTGTCCAATATTTTGCAGAGTGCACAGTTTTGTCCCATTTTTTGGTCTGTTCCTCATAGGGCTTGTGGTTTTCTGGTGAATCACTGGGGACTGGAATTACTAAATGGTGACAGACATTTGCATTTCAGATGCTGTATGCTTCAAACAATGCATGCTGGGAACCTGTTATTCTGTCAGCTTTATAAGTTTATATGAACAATGCTATAAATCTGTCCCCATTACTTTTAACTTTGCCCAGGGCACTTGCCCTGAGATGTTGAGAAGTATCCCCATTCTAGAAATTATGAAATTATTGCAAGAATCATAGGGCTCTTGCATGAAAATTCTTATGAAGCAGAGAGAGAGAAAAGTATTTTTTTTTACTTCAAAATAATAAAAAATGAAAGGGTAGGGGGCATAAAGGAAAGGAAAAAAAAAACAACTAATAAAAGCAAAATTGTTTCTTTTCATACACCACACAGTTTCTCAGACTGCAGGATACGTAATGGGTTGAATACCAAAATGTAGAGGGCAGTGTGCTAATGAGGCTTATAATAATTTTAAGAATTGTGTCCCCATTATATCGTATTATATGACAAGTGCAAAGCACCATGCTGATGACTTAATGATACAGATGTTCAAACAACACTTAGTAATATTAGAAGGTATGTATTTGCATATTTCTGAAACCTTATAAATGTTGAGTCATGTCTATAATGCAGTTTACTGCATCATACGTTCAACACGCAGAAGGTCGAGAATGACTGCAACTTTCCTCAAAATCTGGCATGCCAAATGCAGGCATACTCAACAAAAGCACCGGATGCTAAAACTCCTTACCACTCGGGACCCATGAGCAAGTGCAAACATGGGTCTGGAATGGGGACAAGATCACAGTCATTAATGTCACTTTTTGACATTCTGGTTACGAATATGTGAGAATCGCACAGTTTGACTCAACTATGTCCATACCGAGCATGTAATAGTAAACCCTATAATGCTGTTATTGAATGTAAATGAATATATCTGACTAAATAGTGTGCTGGTTTCAGAGCTAATTGGATACATTGCAACTTAAATATACAAGGCAATATTACTGTAATTACATATTCAAGTTGTACGTTCCCCAGTTCAACATTATTAGAAACAATATACACTTATTGTAATTGTTACATTGTACTGTGTATTTAATAAAGACTTCAAATATAAATGAAAATATAATCAGATTAGAGAGGTTTTGTGGTCTGCTAGTGCCATTAGAAATTAAGATACATATAGCCACTTTGCTGTACACATGAGAATACTTGTTCAGTTTGATAATTGTTAGCTAATTGAGTATGGAGGCATGATGTGGTTTGAGACTTGGCTTTATAGTTGTTGAATTTGCAATTAAATATGAACAACATTTGATGAAATATGACAGCATTATACAAAATGTATTTAGAGTTATGAATCTATTGCTGTCATATACTCATGGTATAAATCCATTAAACAATAAGACTGTTTAAGACAGAGTAGAAAAACATAAGCCAGGATTCAAGAAGGTACCTCAGTGTATTTACCTCTCTGTGGATCAGGGATGGGAGATTCAGTAGCCACCAGAATAATAGTTAAGTGCCATAATGGCACTGACAACAGTACAGAGATTGGGGGTGAGGGGACACACTAGTCACCAGGGAATACTAGATATGGCACTTCGGCTATTATGGGAGTGGGGGAACCATGAGATAGCAGTCAGGTCAGGGACAGGTAAGGTGACTGTGGTCAGTGTGTTCATGTTTTGTGTACTTGTGTGTGTGGTAGAGTGATTTGAGGAAAGCCACTACCTACATGAGCAGCAGTTTACTACTGCAATGTGCAGATCATCAATGATCTGCACATTGTGGTAGTAAATGCGATTTAGAGACTTGCAAATTAGCCGATAATGAGGTCTTATCTCATCCTGGCTAACATGTCTGTGAATTGTAAATTTGCATGTTGTGGGAGCATGTCCTTTTTAGCATATTACTCCCTTTATCAAATCCCCTGAATAGATGCATTTAATGGTGGGGAGCACTTTTATGTTCTGAACTTTATTAAACTGATGTCATGACTTTATAGATAAGTTGCCTTTTACAAACATAGGTAAATATATACACGTAATTGTAAATATGATTTTTTTTTACCCTCACTATTACAAAAAGGCATTGTTTTACAACGTCCCTCATATAATTATGATAAAATGATAAGAGCAAAAGGCTTGGCTACTTGTGGTCTTGAGTATAGGTTCATAGGTTCATAGGATGATACTAGACTATTGGCCCGGAGGCCCTTATAAGCTTAGCCAAGAATTTTGCCCGTGTTCCCCTTAAAGTGAGTACCTGTTTCCTTTGTCCAGCAAGGACACAGGTGGGATCCCAGGGGTATATTTTCTGTTTCCCATCCAGTCATCCAGGTTCCTCTTAAAGAGGGCTTAGAGAGGTACTCTGCTTGACATGTAGAGGGATTGTATTCCACAGATGGGGGAGTCTTTGGGACACAAATCTATCCTGCCAACAAGTTCTATTAATGTCACAGACCAGGTTAAGGCCTTGCGTGCAGGTTGCATGAGTGGAGTTTGTCTTATGGATATACAGCAACTCCTTCAAGGCTGGGTATGTTGAAAGAGTCTATTTCAATTCATGGTTAAAGAACAATGACTGGAAACCAATTCTGACAGGGTATAAATGTTTTTACTGTAACAGACATTCTAACAAAAATCAGGTGGAGGTGTTATGATAGGGATTAAAGATAGCTATGAGACCTGTGATTATCACATGTTCAGTGATAAGACCAATACTATAGACTGTGTAACTGTGACAATAAAGACAACCCTGGAACATATAACAATTGTTGGAGTGTATAGACCAAGAAAGTCAAGTGCAGATGACCTAGAGGAATTCATACATTTCTTACATGAAACACAGGAGGGGAAGAATAATATTAGCTGGGGACTTAAATTTACCAGAAACAGACTGGGATAATATTGATTTAACAATGTTAGTAAAGAAATTATTCACAGAATATATTCAGGAACAACAAATGCTTCAGACTGTAAAAAAAACTACCAGGGGACGGAATATACTAGATATTATTTGTATTCCCAAAGAAATTACTGTAACTTCAAGTCAAGTTTTGCCACCATTGATGTGCAGTGATCATGGGTTATTAAGGTTAATTTGTTGCTAGATAATTCTGCCAAACTGAAATCTAAGCCAATGCACAGAAGGTTAATTACAGATTATAGGGAAGCAAAACAGTTACTATATAAAATTAACTGGAGTGAGGTGTTCAGTGGAAAAACTGCAGATGGGATGTGGAATGTTTTGAAAGAGAAATTGTTTGAGTGCAAAAAGTAAAAAAATGTTTGACATCAGGATCTAGGCATGCATCATCAAGGGGTATATTTCCATAAGAACAAGATACCTGATTAAGGTGAGATACAAAAAAAATATAAGAAATGGAAGAGAGGACGAACTACAACTTTGAAAACTGAAATAAAAAAGCTGGACAAACAGATTAAGCATAGTGTTAGACAAGATCAAGAAAAATTTGAAGAAAATTTATAAAAAGATATTTAGCATAATAGGAAACATTTTTATAGATACATAAGATGTGGAAGGAGTAAAGATACACAAATTGATAAACTGTGTGCAGATTTTAAAATTTATTCTCAGACACAACAGATTATAGATATATTTACAAAATCTTATGCAAAACAGTTTGGCTCCGCAAAAGGGCTGATAAGGTATCCTAGTGACATCCAGGTAACCCTAGATACTGGAATCAAATTAGATTATATTGAAAAAGAACTCCGCAAACTGGATCCAAACAATGCGCAGGGAGGAGCTGTAATAAGTAACAATGACCTGAGAACACTTGCCAGAACTTACACTACCATTATATTTATTATTCACTAGGTCATATAAATATGGGGAGATTCCTCAAGATTGGAGACATGCACTTATTAAACCTGTCTTTAAGGGAAAGGGGAGTAGGACAAACCCAGAATCATATAGACTCTTAGGTCTACTTTCACGTTGTGGAAATATAATGGAGAAGGTAATACTGGATAAGTTATTATCAGAATGGGATAGGTTGGGACTTGAAACCATATATCAGCATGCATATGTTGAAAATAGATGTATTACCTCCTGTAACATGATGTTCTATAAAAATATAATAACAGCTATGAATGAAAAATTATGCTGTGATGTGATCTATATAGATTTAACTTCAGCATTTGACAGGGTTGTACACAAAACACTGATCAATAAATTAGTACAACTAGGTACTGATGTGCTGTTGATAAGATAGATAGCTGCATGGCTTACAAATAAGACATGGCAAGTATCACACATAAACTGGACAGGTGAAATCCTTGGTTATAGTCAAGGTGTCCCACAGGGCTCTGTCCTAGGCACATACTTGTTTAGATTGTATACTTACTTTTTCATCTGAGGTGTTCTATAGTCTATATGCTGATGACCTGAAAATGGGTAAACTGATTACAAGTGGTACAGATAAGGCATGTCTGCAAAATAATTTGATTAAATTGACCATTTGGACACAGGAGAATAATATGTTGATAAATACATCAAAAACTAAGCATATGAGATTTGGGAGACAAACTAAAAGGTGAATATTTAATACGGCACACAGTGATTGAAACTGTAGACTCATTTATGGACTTGGGTATATGGGTAGATTCAGCTATGAATTTTTCTAATCATATCAACCAATTGGCTAATGATAGTTATAGAACTATAGGTTGTATAAAAGATTTATAAAGTCTAGGAAATCAAACATTATGAAGTCATTGTTTGTTAGTTACATTAGACCCAAACTTGAGTATGGAATAACAATATGGAAACCCTATAGGAAAACAACATGAATAAACTGGAAAGAGTACAGCTGGAATATACTACGGGCATCCATGGATGTGAAAATCTAAGTTATTATGAAAGACTAAAATATCTGAACTTGTACAGTGTCTCTTACAGATATTTAAGAGGAGATCTTATTCATATATATAGGGCATTTAGGGACAACTACCTCTGGGAATGTTTGGAGTTATCAAAAAGTACTAGAGAATCATCAGATAACCCATGTGGAAGATTCTATAGGAATGAGAAGTGTATTAATTGGTTTTCTGACAGAGTAGCTGATGCTTGGAACAGACTACCAAATGACATTAAAGCAAGTACTAGTTTAGATATTTTTAAGAACAGCCTGGACATTTATTATGGGAACAAGTGTTTTGGTATATTGGCTAGAAGGGCATTAATGCCCATGCTTGAAACATTTGTATGTATGCATGTATTGTAGAGACAACCTTAAAGTCTGCAGTCATTTTAAACAGTGGTAGAGATATTTAAGCATGCATTTAATGATAAATGTCCAACATTGTGTAATATTTACTTATTTAAAAAATTTATATCACAGTACTTCATTCACAAGATCTTCCTTGTATTTTTAAATGTCAGTCAGTTTAATTACTTTATAAAAAGAGATTTATGCCCAAGTGCCATTGAGAAATGTATGTGTATAGGAACTGAGGCAAGGATTCTGTGTAAATGTTTCATGATATAATAATGTTATAAAACAAAATATAAAGACATCTAAGATTATTTACTGGTATATAGATATGTAGTCTATAGTTTACATATATTAGTAATTAGCTTATAATTAACATGCATATTCCAAGGTACATTAGGAATAATTGCAGTTGCTCTAATGGTTGAATATTGATATTTTCCTCACTTGTTTAGTTAGATTTTGAAGGTAGCTTGTTTTAATCCAGTCATATTAGGAATCATACTTGATTCTATGACAGATTCCTTTTATTTTTATTTTATCTCACACTGTAATTTTATATATTATGGTTTAGATTTCTGTTGGATATCTGTGATGTTTAGTAAAATGATATTATTTTCCTTTAGAATCAGACTAATCAGTAAAAACATGACTGAAGCTAAATTCTGGGAAGCCGGTGTCCTGCAACTTGGATTTGTTAGATGTTCTTTTAGATCACTTAATTTAACAGACGTAAACATAAAATATTGACTTCTGTTTATGTCATTAAATATTACTGGTTTGAATGATGGATAAAAAAGAAGATGTCTCAATAGACATCTTCATTAAAGTATATTTCAAGTTATGTTTACAAGTAACACATATAAAGAAATCAGATAAAGAAAACATAGATTTAATGAATATAAGGTTTTAGCCACTCCAATTTGAAAAGTAAATGAGTATCTGTTTTGTGGAAGAATGGTTTAATTATGCCTCAAATTTTATTAAGTTAAAAAATATCAAAAGGGATATTTGATATGGTAGTAGTAAAATTCAACAAGAGAATCTAGACACTGATCCATTTATATTCTTTGCATTGGAGTTAAATTGAATAAAAAACATGACATTTTTCTTGAGAAGATGAAAAGTCATTTAGTGATGGCATGTGAGTTTAATTATATTTTTGATAATAAAGAAACCTCAGCTACAAAAGAACACATAATTTCTGATTTAGTTAAAATGTTAAAAACTGGATACAACTTTTAAATATAAAATATGAATTTCATTTATTCATTAATGTTTGTTCATTACTCCTATGCTTCTTGTATACTATCTAAAATAGATAAAATACTATTTTCAAATAATTGCATTTCTTTAAAATGATAACATATCCATCTTCAGATTATGCTGTTAATTTTAATACATTGTTTTTTTTTCATGAGGGATTTCTGCATAAATCATTAAAATATAAGATTTTGAGAAATAGATTAGTGAGGAAACAGAAGAATGTAAGAAATTTAATAGCAAAGATGCTATAAAGAAATTGATGATATGTGATTCCCTGCAAGCCTATTTATATGGGAAAACTTTGGAAAAGTGCAAAAAGAAAATTATAAAATACATTATTAGATATCCAAAATTCATTCTTGGAAGTTAAAAGAAGGGATAAAATACATTTAAAACAAATAAAAAGATTAAGTAGGGGAATATCAAGACAATTTAGTCCATAAAATACAATTTGTCTTACAGAAATTTAAAGTTTTTTTCAAGCTTCTACTGGATTGTATAATTTAATAAGGAAATTGAATATATCAGTTGTTTCCAGATACATAAATGAAGTTACAAACTCAAGAAGACAAGAATCTTAAGAAAGAAATTGATGAAATTCTGTCTGAATTTAGAAATTATTATACTAAGCAAAATCAAGGTCATAATACATTGTTTTTAATGGTGAATTTTACTTAGGATGTGAAAATTAATAATATTAATAAAATAGTATGTAATATTAATAGGCATACTAGTTCAAAGAATTCATAGATAAAATAAAGAACTTCAAGAATAATAAGTCTCCCTAAATAGATGGAATTACCCCTGAGATATTCAAAATATTTCCCCCAAATATTTTGTTTTTCAACAAAATTTTAGTGGGTATTCAGACTAATTTTAAATCCTCTATCTCCCTCTTGGAAGTACACACTGATATCTTCTTTTCAATCAATAGATAATATGGATCATTCAATCTATTTAGCTTGTAGATCAATTTCCCTTTTAAATATTAATTGCAAAATATTAACTTCCATGTTGGTTGATAGAATGAATATCTATGCTAGAATCAAAAAGGAATGATCAAACAGGTCTCGTATTCAAATGAAATACTCATGATAATATTAAAAGATTTTTAACTTTATTAGATGTGGCCAACAGTAATAATTTTAGAGGTAGATTTCGTAAATCTAGCTACTGAAACATTTTGATTCATTTAAATGGGATTATTTATTTAAGACCTTAGATTTTTTTTCACAAGATTCATCTCCTTAAGTAGGTGTGTACATTTGTGTGTGTGTGCGTGTTACACACACACACACACACACACACACACACACACACACACACACACACACACACACACACAAAATAAAGCTTATGTTAAATAAGGAACATATTTGTCATAACCAGTAGATTTAAAAAGGTACCAGACATGGAAGTCTCCTATCCCCACTATTATATGAAACTTCTGGTAGAAGTAATACGATCAAATCCTAATCACAGTTTCAAATCTAGATACTTCAATGGATGAAACTTACACTATTCCACAGTTTTGAAAGAATTTCAAAACTGTACTTTAGCAATAGTAAAACCAAATATTGTATCTGAAAGAAGAAGATAAATGCAAAATATTTTTTTTCTGAATATTCTGTAAATTGGAAAAATCAAGAAATTACATATCTATGAATAATTTTAAGAATATGTGATGATATAACAGATGGAAATTATGTTAGAGTTTTAATGGAAATGAACACCTTGATTGACAGGTGGTACAAATTAATTTTTACCTTTCAGGAAATACTTTTTCTCATTAAAATGACTTATTACCTAAAAATCTCAATGTAGTATACTCCACAACTCATTTCCCAACCAAATTCCATCTTAAATGCTTTGGCAGGACATTGTTAAATTTTTATAGTATCCAAAAAAGATGTAATATAGCTTATATGCACTATATAAGATCCTGGAAGAAAGGTGGCATTAAATTATCAGCCATTGAAAGCTATGCCATTGTAGCTTCATGTAAAGTTTTAATTTATAGGTTAGATAAAAAAGATTTGGCAAAATGGAAAGCTCTCCACTTGTGGTTAATATAATAAGATGAAAATGATGTCTTCTCCTATTGAGATATTACCTAATACGTTCTTGCTGATTTAATGTAATTACTTTCAATCTAATGTTTATTCCTCAACAACGCCTCTCTTTTTTAAATAGTATCCTTAAATATTTAAAAAATATTTTATATGAGAAAACAGACTTGAAAAGTTGTTTAAATTCAATGATACCATTTTGTATTACTAAAGAGTTCATTGAATATTTTAATATAACAAAACTAATTCAGTTGAATGAATAGGGATTGTTAGGGTGATGCAGTTGTTATAAGAAGGATGAATTGAAATCTGTACAGAATCTCATTCTGGATTATAATCTGGGATATGATGATTGTATGTTCAGTCAGGAAATTAGAAGAAAAATATTGATAAGTCTGAAAAAGGTGAGATTTGCCACCTCAATATAATATTGAACTAACAGATTACTTATGAAAATAAAATGCAGAATATCTATTTGTCCTTTCTGCTTTATATACAGTTCTCATAATGAATAAGTAACTTTAGAATTTTATTTTGTAAGATGATGCAAACAAGATGTTTGATGAACATAAAAAATATATTATATTTCATTGGCAAGTCTTCCATAATTAGAAGGTTTTACTTGGAAATATATGCACAAAACATTTTTACTCCTAATAAAATTACAAAAATAAGTTAAAATAATGAAACAAAATGCTAGAGATGTAATCATATTAATTATGATGGCTCAATATTGAGAACTTTTCAGAATAAAACAAGCTATTTTTAATAGACTATATGGTCATATAATACACATATCACTAAAAAAAACGATTTTATTCAAAATTCTAGAAATATATTCCACTAACAATTTTGGCTGTCACAAGAAAAAAACTGCAAGAAAATGGAAAACAATATACTATCCTCAGTTTTCTGACTTTTTATTACTTTTAAAACAAGTAATTGCATCAGAGAATTAAGCAAAAAAAAAAAAAAGAAAAGAAAAGAAAATCTTCAAAGTATACAGCTACCAATCAATGGACTAAAAATCTACTTCTTTACACTGTGTTTCACTTGGATTCTGATTTTAATTACTCATTTAAACTAGGAAAGAGACAACAGCTGTGTGTCTTCTGAGTCACACAGAAATTAGAATAGCGCAATTAAGGTTAATCATCTGTGAAATGAGGATGGCACTAGGAGCTAAACCTTCTATACAGGGGGTAAAATAAAACATTTTAAGGCTTTACTGGAAAAGGTGACTCAGACTCACTCAGACTCTGTAAGATATTGCTGTGAGGGAAAGGTTAGTTTGTTTTTCCTTTCTTGTATTTTGTATTGTTTAATTGCCTTCTTCTATTTTGTATATTCTGGCTTTTTTTTACACTGTGTTTTACTTGTATTCTGCTTTTAGTTGCATATTTAAACTAGGAAGGAGACCACAGCTGTCTCTCCTGTGAGTCACACATAAATGAAACTTTCAACCATCCTCCCACCATGTTGCTGTTGTGTTTTTAAACTCAACTGTCTTTTTAGTTACCTGCCCATTATGTTAGTTTGACCCCACAGTTTCTTCTCTCTCCTCTTTCTTTGGCTATTGTGAGTAAGCAGAAAATTATCATTTTGTGAAATCACTCTTTTTCAGCTATTTATATTTATTGGCCATCCCATTGTATTCCATAGAACCAGAATACAAAGTGCTTGTCCTTTCCAATCTGTTTTTCTCTTTTAAAATGAGTGGCTCCCAATTTAGATAGAGCATAAGTTACCCCCTCTTTCACATCTAACTGCTTACTGCACACTGCAACTCTTAGGATATTAACCAATTCTTCCATCTTACATTTAAAATCTGCAGCATCCACTCCAAAGCCACCAATTATTTGAAAGCCCACATTCTGCCTGTCAGTAGTCATTTTGGGATTAGTGCTTCTGTTTTGCTCCTGGTGAGAAAAAGAGCTGGGGACATTATTTCCTGTAGACTGCTGATCACCAGAAAGACTAACTGCTTCGTGGGTGCCACCTTGGAATTTGTGCTTACAGTTTGCTTCTGCTGAGAAGGAGTGAAGGGTATTGATTCCTGACTGATTCTGATTGGGCAGTGAGTGTCTGTGTTGGACCTTTCTGATTGGTTTGGTTGTAATTCAAGCATCTACTAGGAAAAGGCTGTAAGACACCTACAGACCCTTGCATCATCTGGGACAACACTGTTGATCAAAAAGGAGCATGTGTTTTGCTTCTCATCTTGGGATTGGTGCTACCATTTTGCTTCTGGTGAGAGAAGAAGCAAAGGTCTGTATCCCAGCAGCATGAAGCTGTGGTGAGACCAGCACTAGTAGTTGCCAGGCAGTAGCCATTCATGTGAATCCTCTCTTTTCATCGTTTTTGGCAAAGCTAATTCTTTCTTTTCAGTACATACTGCATGATTTTCTGCTGTCTAACCTAACATCAGAATATCTCCCTAAATACTTCATCCATAAATCATCATGGTCTACTTATCATTTTCCCCTCAAGTGTTTGACAGCACTCTGTATAGACACAGCCACCTAGAGTTGACATATTTCCTGTATAAGCACACTTGAAATTCCACCAATATCTTGTTGCACACAGGGCAACTAGTTTTCAGTGACAAGCACTGACCCTAGAGTTGCAAATCAGATAGTCCTAACCTTAGTTTATATTCTCACTCCAACTGTCTAATCAATAAAAAAGGACCTGTTGCATGGATATGAACTTTCCCACTATCTCCATTACCAGCTTGGTGGATATGGGCATCCTGAGGCAATGCAGAAATTGCCTTATGTTTACTGGCAACCAGTTAATTATCAAACAAACTGAAATAGTATGTGAGAGATGTATTTACACAATGTTACATAAAAGCACTCCTAATATCAATCAGGTTGTCAGTAGTACACATGCTGCACCCATCACACATAATTCAAAGCAGACACATAGACCCATATATGCTGAGGCACTTAAATGTAACTTTCATAAACCTCAAAGACCTCCTAGAAAAAGTACCTTCAGCAGCCCTGAATATACTGTTTCAAAACACCACATCAATACATACAGCCACATCTCATGGAGCGTCTACTTCTAAGCCCATAAGGCAAGCCTCCACACAATCCAACATTCTGGACATTGGAGACTCCTTCATGAGACACAATGATGTCCCTCTCACCATGCTGAATAAGGAGAAACGTCACTGTCAGTTGCTTATCAGGGGCCTGATCTGCCACAATATGCACGCACTCAGGTCATTGGACCACATATACCAGTATGTCTCAGTCATAGTCCATGTGGGTGTAAATGACCTGAGACATACCTACCTAGACTATATGAAGACAGACATCATGGAGCTCTTGGAATTTGTATCCCAGGCTGGCATGAGCCTAGCATTGAGCAACATTTTACTTTCTCCAAGGATGATGCTACATTACAAACAGAAGATGCCTGACTTTAATAACTGGTTTAGTTTCTGGTGTCATTCTAAGGGAGTCCAACATTTGTCAGCATGGAAAGAGGTGGTCAATAGACCATACTGCTTTGACAGAGGTGGTATATACCTCTCCCCTCTAGGCTTTCAAATATTAGCTAAAACATTGTGCTTCCCCCTATAGTGCCTTTTTTTAGGAAATGCCAAACTAAAAGTACTTCAGACATAGCAAATCAGAACCAAGAAAACCTAAAAGTGTTACTGCTCAGTGCTAGGAGTCTAAGTAAAAAACACCACTCCCTACAAGTTCTCCTCACCCTAGAGAATGCTGACATCTGTGTGGTCACTGAGACATGGTTTAAAGCTGTGGAGAGCACACTGGCAGTGCAAGGTTATAATGCCTTCCACACATTTAGACCAGCTGGTTCACAGACAAAGATTAAATGTCAGCTAGGGATTAAAGGTAAAGGTGTCTCAATTTGCATCAAAAATAAATATACTTCAAGGTTGGCCAAATAGGACAATGCACTTGAGCTGCTCCACATTCAAATCATCATAGGCAAAATCACATACTACTTTCCTGCAAGCTATAGGTCCCCCTTTATGACCCAGGAAACCCACATTTAACTGGGAATCCTATATGACACTAAATGTACAGGCACAGAAATTCCAGGATTTTGTAAACATAAATTCCCTGGACCAGTTTGTCAATACACAGACCAAGGGTGCAAACACACTCAATCTAGTCCTCACTTATATGGGAGAGGGCTACCATCCCCTACTATAATGTCTTCTCTGGTAAGGTCAGACCACAAAATGGGCTCCTTTGAAGCAAAAATAAAACCTGGAACCCCAGCTAACCTTGGAATATTCAGAAACCACTCTAAGGCTAGCTTCCTACTATTAAATGATAACCTGACAAAACTTCAAGCCCCTGTAAAACTTGAGAACAGTTACCTATGCAGAACTGTTCACATAATCCCTGTACAAGAATGTTAATAACTACATAGAGGCAGCTGTACTCACTAGGAAGAAGTACAGAACTAACTCAAAAAACAAGCCAACTTGGTGGAATGATAACTTCAGTAGGCTGTATAACAGAAGGAAGAAAATCATGGCATAAATTAGGAGGTACTACAACCAGCAGGATAAAAGCACTCTCATCAAACTAAACAAACAACTCAGAGGAAAATAAAGTCGACCAAAGTAAAATTTGAGGTAAATTTGGCTTCCCAGACCAAGGACAACCACAAGGCATTATTTAACTATGTCTGCAACCTCAAAGGTAATACACAATTGTGTGCAGATCTCATTTTTAATGGAGCTACCTATACTGAGTCAGAAGATATAGCAAACCTACTGGCCAACAAATTCAGCTCCAACTTTACCTCTCCCCCCCAACCTACAGTCAGGAAATACCATCCAAATATAACTCCCCCTACTATCACTAGGGAACAGGTCCTTAGTACTCTTTCTAAGGTCAAGAGCACTACATCAATGAGCCCAGACAATATTCCAGGATGCCTTTTATATAGCATAAACATGACCTACCAGGGCCTCTGAAATTGCTATTTAACTGTAGCCTCCAAACAGGCTTCATTTCTCAGGAATGGAGAACAGCAGCAGCAGTCATCCATCTGTACAAAAGTGGGCCATCTACAGACCTGGAAACTACAGACCCACAAGTCTCACTTGTCTCATATGCAAAGGCATGGAAAGAATTATCATGGAAATGATCAATAATGACATAGGAAACTTCCAGACACTGGACCCAACCCAATTTGATTTTGTCAAGGGCAGATCATGCCTTCTTAACCCTGTGGACATCTTTGAGAAGGTCACAAAAACAACGGATGGGATCAAAATGGTTCACACTGCAAACCTTGACATGGCCAAGGTGTCTGACACAATACCATACTTGGACATTCTTGACAAACTCCGGAGGTTAGATGTAAACCCTTATGTCACCTGGTGGATAGCCAGCTGGCTCACAGACAGGACCCAGGAAGTTAGAATTGAGGATTGCTCCTTTTTGAGATTTAATTCTGTGAAATCAAGGTCAATGTCAGTGGCCTCTGGCTGACTAAATTTGCAGATGATTACAAATTAGGAGCAGTCATAGAATCCACCACCAACACAAATGTTCTCCAGGAAAGGCTGACAAATAACTGGTCTCTAAGCCATAGACTAAAATTAAATGCAATGAAATGCATAATCATAATAAATATCCTTTGGGAAGTCATCCACCCATGGTAACTATTACACAGACAACACACCCTGAAGAGATGACCCAGTAGTCAAGGACTTGGGGACACACACAGACAGTAAATTAGCCTATGACCATCACTTGTCTACAGTAGTGAGAAAATCATTCTATGTTGGGCAACTTAGAAACAAAGTTATGGCATCTAGGTCCAGGAAGTCATTGTTATACTGTATCCAGCATTCATCAGACCTATTGAGTACAATGCCCCCTTTGGTATGTACCTAACCAGGCATATCCAACAATTGCAATGTCCACAGTGGTTCTTCATTAAAAGAATACAGGGAGTAAGTAACATGTCCTATGCATACCGCCTCAAGGCCCTGTCTGTGTATTCTGTCTCATACAGGCTATTGAGAGGAAATCTATGCCTGGCATACAGGGCATTGTCAGACCCCACTCTGATAGACCTACTGCATATCCACAAAACAAACTGCAGAATTACCCATTCTAAAGACTTAAACTTTGCCTGTAATTTAAATAGGACCTGCTGGAGAGACGGGCATCTATCCCAGAGACCACCCCTTTTCTGGAACAGGCTTCCCATCTATGTGAAGCAGAGTTCCTCCCTAACCAAATTCAAATGTAACTTAGTCCTTTTGATGGGGAACAGGAAATTAATCTCTGGTTTGGCACCTATGTTTGACACAGGCAGCCTGTGAATGGCTCATCTCCCAGGCCCTTGCTTGCAAATGTTTCATCTCCCAAGCCCCTGCTTTTACTTATCAAGGGTATGAGAACTTGTCAGAGATATGGGAAACATAGCTAGGCTTAAGAAGGCCCTTGTGGTCACTAGCCTAGTAAACACCTATGAACCTATAAGATTGAAAAGTATGGCAGTATTATATTCATTTGTTTATAGAGCTAGAAATATAAGATCATTCATCTTATGATACACCAAATGTATAATTTACTCTAGCATAATATGCAGACATCTGTTGTAAAAAAGTACATAGTTTATTAATGTGTGCAATGTATGTCAGATTTTAAGTGTTCTTACATAATTGTTTATATATTTGTATAACATAATACATAAAACAGATTAAATTTTCTTTTGGACACATATTTCAAAATTTACTATTAATAAATGTGAATTAATAGCCAATACAATACTTGAAAGACAGAAAAACCTCATGGCATAGTAAATTAGGAAGCCTGTTATTCACTTTTTTGATCTGTATTTTTAGACCCCTTCATCAATCATACATTGCATTGAATAAATCTTTAAATGAGCAGAATTGTCAGCATGGTTTCTAGAAACTTACTTATTTTGACAGACGCCATTGAGTATTATTTCCCTGATCTCCTTTAGTTGATGTAGCAAGTGCTCAAGTTTCTTTTGTGATTTTTTTCACTGTGAGTTATCTGGTCCTTTCAGTTATGTTTTCAACATCACCTGTGAAGCTAAGCAGCTCATTACTGGTCAGGTCTTGTTGTTGTTGATCAAAATGTGAGTCTAAATCCAGAGAAGTATACATGTTATAAGTTGGAACTGTTCATGACAAAATCCTCGTCAGTGACAGAGTACATTAATTGGTCTTTTATCACCATAGTACAAAACTACAAGAAAAACCTAGCCAAGCTAGAGTTTTCAATGTGCGATATCATAAACCTTCTGTAATAGCGGTCCATGGGATGTATGCATAAAGACTAAAAAAGAAAAAGTAAAAAGTCACGCACATTGAAAAGCCATATAGCTGAAACACATGCTGTCCTTAAGGGGTCATTTGCATATATCGCATGGGCCTCTATTACAGGAGGTTTAAGGATCACATAGTGAAAACTCTATCTTGGCTAGGTTTTTCTTGTATTTTTTTTTACTAGTTGGTTTGTCTGTATGGCCTTTTTACTCTTTGGTTTACCCCCATAGTACAAGATAGTCACGGTCTTCATCAAGGGACAGATTCTGAAATTCGTGCTCTAACCTTACTTTGAGCTACTATGAACTACTACCATGTGAAGCTACTATCCAAATAGAAATTTCACCAAAATAGCTTGGAGTAGCTTTAAGTAATGGTTTGGGAATATTACTTCAAATTATGATGAATATTATCATATTGCATTTCTCTGGCTATGGATGGGATCATGGTTAAAAGTATCATCTGGCTGTGGTGGTGCAGCAGTTAGCGTTGTTGACTCACAGCAAGAGGTTCTTTGGTTCTATTCTTGGCTGGAGCGCCTTCATTATGGAGTCTGCATGTCCTCCCTGTGGTTGAGTAAGTTTTAAAGACATGCAGGTAGGTGCTTTTATGTGTGTGCCTTCTGTGAAGGTTGGGTGCTGGGCTGGCAACTCGGCACCGTAAAAACACCACTATCAATCAATTTGTGGACCAGTGATCTGCTGCGGTGACCCCTAACGGAGAAAAGCCAAAAGACATTGCTTTTTATGATTGAAAGTATCATCTGCCAGGCAAACAATAAATGAGGACCTACAATTAATTTCATGCCAGATAAGTGATACTTTATAGACATTGACTTCTCTTTAATTAAACCATGGCACTTTAATCAAGTTGCTGAAGAAATTATATGTTTTTAACATATGTGGACATCTGTAACATGTGTCTGGGTCACTGCTGCAGAATGCAATCTGCAGTTATCTAACAATAGCACAGCTTTGCTAGACAGTCACTTAGTAAAAAGGAGAGATTATACCTGCAGCAAAAAGTGGTCTAAGAATTAATGTTTGAAAATGTGTGATGTTATGTAGGCTGTCACAGCCAAATGTAATGAATTCAAGTTATAAAATATGCAAATAAAATACACCTTTGTAGTTTTATTTTATTTTTACATTGCCACTGGTGTGTGGAATTTAAAGAAGCATATCAAGTCTGAAATGTATTTATTTATTTATTTTGGTTGGGGGGCAAAGCAAATCCTTGATATGCAATCTGCTTAAATTAGATATATTTCTTTCTTCACTTAGATAAAGAGTGTACACTAGACATGAGTTGTGCCATTTCATAGCTATATCTTGTTTGCAACTCTGTTCTGGGAATAGTCCCTCTAGTTGATTAGACAACTTGTTTGCAACAAATTGTTCAATTTCCTCTTGCCAAATGTTTAAAGTTATTGAATGTCATGTTATGAAATGCTAACGTTAAATCGCAAATGGAGAGGAAAGTCCTACACATAGAGTTGGGACTGTTTTCCTTTCTCTGTTATTTGTGGTATATAAAAGCCAGCGGGTGTGTAGGAGCTGAGGAGGATGCTGCCCCCACGTGGGGTGCAAGGAGGGCATGCTCCCCTGGAAAAATGCTTTATTACAGCATATTTGTTAGATCTCAGTAAAATATTTGGTTGGGAGGGTGGCTTAATGGCTAAGGTGTTTGCCTTACAAACACAAAGTGCAAGGTTTGAGTCTCACAAGGGTTTATTGGCTAGGCTTAAAATGGCTCACAAGGGCAGTTAGCTTAGTACTAAACTATGAACCTAAAGGAGGTTGTTTCCGTAATGTGTGTAATTTGATTAGACATAATTTAAGGGGGATTCAGCAGCTGAAACCCACTGTATTGGTTCAGAATGTGTTTGATATCATGAAGATGTTTGATACAGTAATTCTTTTTAAAAAGTTTTCTTTTCTGGGCTCTCCTCCTTTTTATTATTGTATTACATTTTTCTGCGGTGCATATCTGCAGTGTTACTATCACCAACATGTTCTTCTGTAAGAGTCTTGTGTGAAAGATATAAATATTAAACAGAATGTTATTTTATACTCTTTTGGAGGCATATATGTATGGATGGATCTAGAGACACTGTATGTCAAGGGCATATGGCCTTACACACTTACTAATATGTAAAGGTTGAATTAAAATAGATTAAATAGAGATAGACGAAGGACAGTGTCCATTTGTCAAGGAAATGAAGCTACACCTAGGTGAAAAAGTAAGGGATTTACTGCAAAATCCATACATTGATACACTGCTGTCAACCTTATATTAGTGTGGAAAGAAATGCAGTCAAGCTACCTGGTTAAGGAACTTCAGATTCAGTGGTTATAAAAAGTGTACACACCCCGTTAAAATGTCAGGTTTTTGTGATATAAAAAAACGAGACCACAATAAATAATTACAAAACTTTTCCCACCTTTAGTGTGGCCTATAACCTGTACAATTCAATTGAAAAACAAACAAATCTGTTAGGAGGAAAAAAATATAAAAAAAAAAAAATGTACAATAAGCTGGTTGTACAAGTTTGCACACCCTTAAACTAATATGTTGTTGAAGTATCTTTTGATTTAATTATAGCATTCAGTCTTCTTGGGTAGGAGTCTATCAGCATGGCACATCTTGACCTGGCAGTATTTGCCCACTCATCCTTGCAAAAGCATTCCAAATCTGTCAGATTGTAAGGGCATCTCTTGTGCACAGCCCTCTTCAGGTCACCCCACAGAATTTCTATTGGATTTAGGTCTGGGCTCTGGCTGGGCCATTCCAAAACTTTAATTTTCTTCTGGTGAAGCCAATCTTTTGTTGATTTGGATGTATGCTTGGGGTCATTGTCATGCTGAAAGGTGAAATTCCTCTTCATCTTCAGCTTTCTAGCAGGTGTCTGAAGCTTTTGGGTCAAAAGTGACTGGTATATGGAACTGTTCATAATTCCCTCCACCTTGACTAAAGCCCCAGTTCCAGCTGAAAAAAAGCAAACCAAAGCATGATACTGTCACCACCATGCTTCACCATGGGTATGGTGTTCTTTTGGTCATGTGAAGTGTTGTTTTTGCACCATATGTACCTTTTGGAATTGTGGCCAAAAAGTTCAAACTTGGTCTCATCAGACCATAACACATTTTCCCACATGCTTTTGGTAGACTTGATGTATTATTTTGCAAATTTTAGCTGGGCCTGGATGTTTTTCTGTGTAAGAAAAAGCTTCTGTCTTGCAACCCTACCCCATAGTCCAGACATATGTAGAATACGGGAGATTGTTGTCACATGTAGTACACAAACAGTACTTGCCAGAAATTCCTGCAGCTCCTTCAGTGTTGCTGTACGTCTCTTGGCACCCTCCCTGACCAGTTTTCATCTTGTCTTTTCATCAATTTTGGAAGGATGTCCAGTTCTTTGCAATGTCACTGTTGTCCCATATTTTCTCCACTTTTTGATGACTGTCTTCACTGTGTTCCAGGGTATATCCAATGCTGTGGAATTTCTTTTGTACCCTTCTCCTGACATACCTTTCAACGATAGGATCCCTTTGATGCTGTGTAAGCTCTCTGCGAACCATGGCTTTTGCTGTAGCAGGCAACTGAGTAAATGTCAGGAAAATCCTACTAGGACAGCTGAACTTTATTTGGGGTTAATCAGAGTCTCTTTAATTGATGTCAGGTGTGTACCCAAGAAGACTGAATGTTGTAATTAAATCAAAAGGTGCTTCAACAAAGTGTTAGTTTAAGGGTGTGCACACTTACGCAACCACCGTATTCTACATTTTTAATTTTTTATATTTTTCCTCTAACAGATTTGCTTGTTTTTCAGTTGAATTGTACAGGTTATAAGTCACATTAAAGGTGGGAAAAGTTTTGAAATGATTTATTGTGGTCTCATTTTTTTATATCACAAAAACCTGGCATTTTAACAGAGGTGTGTACACTTTTTATATCCACTGTATGTTTCACCTCTGTATGGCCCTAGAGGGGTACAGATCTTTCCCATCTCTTAGCCTAATTTCTTATTTGTTGGCATGAAGTGGTAACATCAGTAGTTGCCCTGTGTATATTTGTGCATCAATGTGTAACATGTCTGTCACTTCACTGTTCATTCATGTGTAACATGTCTGTCACTTCACTGTGCATCCATGTGTAACATGTCTGTCACTTCACATGCATCCATGTGCAACATGTCTGTCACTTCACTGTGCATTCATGTGTAATATGTCTGTCACTTCACTGTGCATCCATGTGTAACATGTCTGTCACTTCACTGTGCATCCACGTGTAACATGTCTGTCACTTCACTGTGCATCCATGTGTAACATGTCTGTCACTTTACTGTGCCTCCATGTGTAACATGTCTGTCACTTTACTGTGCATCCATGTGTAACGTCTGTCACTTCACTGTGCATCCATGTGTAACATGTCTGTCACTTCACATGCATCCATGTGCAACATATCTGTCACTTCACTGTGCATCCATGTGTAACATGTCTGTCACTTCACTGTGCATCCATGTGTAACATGTCTGTCGCTTCACTGTGCATCCATGTGTAACATGTCTGTCACTTTACTGTGCATTCATGTGTAGCATGTCTGTCACTTCACTGTGCATTCATGTGTAACATCTGTCACTTCACTGTGCATCCATGTGAAACATCTGTCACTTCACTGTGCATCCATGTGAAACATCTGTCACTTCACTGTGTATCCATGTGTAACATGTCTGTCACTTCATTGCCTGATGCACTTGTCCCCTACAACTTTTAACGAAAAGTCTGATTTTCATGCAGTGATAGTCTCCATCTGATAGAAAATATATATTTTGCATTCTGAAACTTTCCCTCTGGCGGATCTCTACAAACTACCATCACTGACATCCGAACAGATTGCTTCACCACTTTACAAGTGCACCATATTATATTTCTAAATAGATATTTCAAATGTACTTCCTCTTAACATCACTTTCTTATGTGTTCTACTAGAAGAAAGATGCAGGTACAGCTTTGCTGTACACACATGTGTCTGAGACAGGTAAGACACATGTCTTGAGCAGCATCTTGACTTCTCCAAGGATGATATCATAATATCAAAGCAAAAATCATGAATGTCAGCAACTGGCATATTAATTGGTGTCATTCCAGTGGACCCAATGTGTGTGTCAGCACTAGAAGAAATACTTGGACGTCAAGCCTGCTTTTTCAGACATAACCTTCACCTCTTTCCATTGGGCTAATGCATATAGGCTAAGACCTTTTTTGCAGCCATAGTGTCTTCTTTATGCAAAGTTCATTTGTTAGACTTTCCAACCTATCAAATTCTAATCCAGCTTACATGAAGGTGCCTCTTCTCAATGCTAGGAGGCTGAACGATACAATGCCTGATTTGGGGGTAGTTTTGATGCTCAAATAAATACATATATGTGTTGTAACAAAAACTTGGCATCCTTATTCAGTTAGCAGTCCTACTATAACAGCAAACATTGCCTATGACACTTTTAGGCCACCTGGGGGGAGATGGGGGTATCTGTTTTTACCATTTGAATATCAATTTGTAATAAGTACTTCATAAGACTAAATTTGAGCTCTTTGACATTTTGGTCACGTTAGATAGTCATTTACCACATTACTGCCAAGTATAGATCCCCTTCAGTGCCATCTGAGGTAATTTGAGGAGATGGATTCCATTATTTATTAATCCTAATACCCATATTCTAGACAACCTCAATTATTTATCAATCGTTCAGAAGTCTCACATCGCTAGCAATAAATATATCTATAGTTTGCTAGATTTCATTAACATCCCTCACTAGATCAAATTGTCCAAGAATTGACAAAAAAAATTGTACTTGACCTTGACTTTAGGAATGCTGCTTTTGGTTGTACACTTGTGAGTAATATTCCCTCTTTGATCAAATATGACCACCCCACTGTCACATTTTTCCTTACAATTAGTGCCACATCACCCACAAATTCAACTGCACTCAAGAGACTACTTTTCATAGTTCTGTTTGAGGACGTTAAGAACTGCAAAAGTGCTTTGTCTGTTGCTGGACTAAACTTTAAAGCTATCACATTTACCCATGATTTCTGCAGTCATCTCAAACAATGTATACCTATTAGGCATTATTATGCTGAATAACTCACTGGTTAGTCCCTAAGTTGGAGCTTTTATATAAACAAACTCTGTAAAAGGAGAATAAAATGATATGATTTATATAAAAATATCCACATCATTCAGAAGAAGTAGTAAAAGCATAGCTGTAGGGATTATAAATTCCTCAATAGGAGTAAGGCTGTATATCATTTGAAAGTAGCCAACTCTTCAAAGGAAATCAAAGGCATTTTTCAGCCATCTTAGAAGTTTTGTAAATGATGTCCAGTACTCTAATGAATTCAAAGTCAATAGTGCTACCAATTCTGACACCAAAGCCATAGCAAGTGTCCTGGGTGACAAATTTATCTCCCCCCCCACACACACCCTAGTGTCCCTCCTTTGAATCAGTTAACAATCTCTGCCAATTATCACTATGGACCAGACCTTGGAGGATATTACCAAAACTATAAATAATAGGAACATGAGTCTCGAGAATATACTAGGCCGAGTTGTTGTTATTAGGCCAAAGTAAGATATCGCTGACCCCTCTTTAAAATGTTTAATCTCAGTTTTTCTGCAGATTATGTGCCTGAGCTCTAGAGAACAGCAGCTGTGGTACATCTACATAAGAGGGGTGTTGTAACTGACCAAATTATGATCCAATTACCCTCTCTGGTAATATCTGCAAAATCATGGATTGGATTTTAGTCAAACTTATTAACAACAAAGGAGATAACATACCTAGTCAGTATGTTTTTGTAAAGGGTAAGTTTTACTCGCTGAAGCTGGCTGACTTTTTTGAGGGTGTTGATTTCGTTGATGAGAGGTGTTCTGAACACGTTGCTTATCTCAGCCTTGGTAAGACAGTCAGTACAAATACTCATGCTATCATTGTTGATAATCTATAGTAACTTAAATCTTAATATATATTACTCAGTGTATTGCTAATTACTTTCCTGATCCTACAAGAGATAGTAATTGTTAATGCCTTCTCATACAGCCGATTGTTCACTAGTGGAGTTCCTCAGGGATCTGTGCTGCTTCTTCTTCTCTTTGGAATCTTCTTCTCAGATGTGAAGACTGATGTCCAAGACTAAGTGTGTGAATGAGTGCAAACTGGGTATCATTACTGATTTCCCCACAAACATATTCTCCAAGAAGGGCTATACAGAGTGGTGTTGTGAGTATGGGATTGGACTTAATGCAAAACAGATGTAGTGTAGTGCAGTTGTACTTGTGAAATAAGTCATTCCCCCTAATTATCATATAAATCACACCCCCAGTTAAGGTTGATTAAGTTCTTAGGCACGTCCACAAACAATGAACTGCTTTTGATCATCAGTTATTAGTTAGGCTATGAAAATCTTGTTTTTTTCACTGCCCTGTTAATTATCAAAGGTATATCTTCAAGATCCATAAAGGTTTTAGTCCCTCTATACTCCTCCCTTATTAGGATGATCATTAAATATCACACTCCAATTGGTATGTATCTTGCCAAATACATGTCTGAGGTTGAAGGACCTCAGTGTTTCCTAACTAGAAAAGTCAAAGTGCTAGACCTATCTTGGCTGTCCAGATAGAAAAAAATGAAGGACATTTTAATCTATCTCATATAGACTCCTACGTGAAGACTATCCTGCCTTTTGGGTTATGCACGTCCCGGCTTTACTGGATCATCTTTATTTCAGAAACTTGGTTTAAAATCAGGAATATTTTCTTCAAAACTCTCAACTCATAAACAGGACTTCTTGGAGTGATAGACTCTTTACCCAAGGGATTTCCTACCTGTGGAACAAACTTCACATGCATGTTAAAAGGCATAATACCTTACCCTACTTCAATTTAAGTCTTAATATTTAGATGGGTTCATGTACACTTACTACAGCAGCTATTAGCACGGCTAGGTAATATATAGATGCTTGAACCTATTACTGTCCTGTGAGCTTACTCTGCACTTACACATGTCAGGGTTTTATTGATAATGGTTGAATAACCTGCTCAGATGATTGCATATCCTAGTTAATCACATAAATATGACATAATGCACTGTAGGCAAGTTTTATTTTACCTTATTGGCTGCAGTTTCTTCTTCTCATGATTTTGTAACATCTAGAATGCGTTTGACATTTCGTTTCGTACTTTATCTTACATTTGTTTCTTCAGTTGACTGCTACATATGTGATTTGTATTTTTTTATCTATTTTATAAACTGTTCATTTTTTATTTAATGTATTAAGTACTTTATTCACAACAAATCACCGATATACGAAGACTACATTCCTCATACATGGTACACATAAACTCAATTTCACCAGTGGCAGGTCTGGAGCAATTATAGCTTGCCCTCCCATGCCCACCTAATATGTTCAGACACACAGCCCACTACTGGCATTAAAGCAATTGAATAGACCTTTAAGAACTAGAACAATTTTCTGTCATTCCCCACGCAACCATGAGCCCACCACCACAGTATCAACTTTTCATATCAAATCTAAGAGCACCAATATGTGGAAAAAAGCATACCATACAAAGAGGGTTCCTATTAGATGACCGAAGATGCATTCCATCGAATGCATGTTGGTCAAACTTAAAACAACGAAAAGGCAAAATAGCAAAGTGGTGTTTAAGCGAATTCTTTCCCAGGGAAAGAATTTACTTGGCCGCTTCCGTTACTTTACTGTTTTTCGGCACTGCAGTGCGATCTCGGAGTTGGTATATTTAAGTAGGGGGGTGTGGGGGGCGAAGCCCCCCACTTTATGTATTATTTAAATGTTTTTTCTTTTTCTTTTTTTTTTGTTGGAACAGCGATTTTTTTCCCTTGGGAAAAAAAATCGCTGTTCTGAGCTTTCGAGATTGTAACCTTTCACTTACATGGGGTCGATTATTCATCGTTCACTTTTTTAACTGTTCGATGATATAATATAGACCATAGAAATATAGCAACTACACCAAACAAGAAAACCACCTCCTCAAAAAACAAAGGCAGCACCCTAATACTATATACGTGGTGTGTCATCCCTAAACTCTACAGCTGCTATACACAGGTCCTGTATGACCACTACCAATGAATCCCTACCTCCTCTCAACCATAGTTTTAGCCATGTGTACAAATGGTTAAAACTGCTACATAAAAGTACTGTCATCAATTATAAATTGTAAGTTTGAATTTCTGTCTTTGCCCCAGGTTTTGGCTGAGAAGGGTTCACTAACTAGTCTACCTACCTGGTTACCAAACAAGAATATAAGACAAAGCAAAATAAAATAAAATCACATTAACAGAAGCATTTACATAATTTAAGATAAATCTAGAATGACAGAAAACTAACATAAAATATTGCATTAGTCATAATTTCTGCTTGCTCTTATGTGCTGATGTGCTTATTTATTTTCATTTCAAGTTACACATTTACAGCTGTAAATATATTGCTCAATTCTAAGAATAGATGTTTCTGATAGCATTATTTATTATTTGAGGCCAGGACAATTTTACTTTAAGGTATTATAAATGACATGGTTAATGAAGGGAGTTGAAAGTGTGCTTGATTAGGTACAGAGCTTTGTACTAGACACTCAGATACTCCTTGTGTACCATCTGCAGGCTGACTAAGTAGAACTTCTGGTCTTTGGGAGCTGTCAAGGATTTATTCAGGAGATCTGGCTCAAGGAGAGTGAAAGACTTAACCAGGTAATTATTTGTTAAACAGAGGGTGCGAGATAGTATGTACCATTTTAAAATTCCTATAAAGTGAAGGTTTTTAGGACAAAATAATAAGCTATTGTGGTTTTAAGGATGGTGTTTTTCCTATGATTGTTGAGCTCAAAGCATTGAACAATGAATGAGATGCAGTGACAGTTTCATGGCTGACTGAGCACAAGCAGAATTAACAATCATGCTAAGAGGTTGCTCTAATATAATAGTATGAGTATATGGAAGTTTAGTGAAGATGCTCCCAACATAAAGGAGAACTGAGATGAGGAATAACCTAGCAGTATTAATGTGCACATGGAGGGGTGGGGGGTTGTCATCATGTAAAGCTGACCCAATTTCTGTTGGTGCTGAATGAAGTTGTTCATCCTCACTTATTAACTGTATAAAACCCTGAGTCAAGCATTTATTATGAGATACAGGAGCAGTGATCTGCACAAGTGACCTGCTACTTACAGTCCAGAAGTGGAAAGTGAAGGATTCAAACCCACACCTGCAAGATGAAGCTCATCAATACCTTACAGCCTTGACCCTTTGCACTACGTTACCAGACTTTGCTTGCAATAATTCACCTAGCCTTGGTTTTCAACACAGTGGCATTTTTATCTTATGCAGCATTAACCGAATTCCTTAATTTATGAAAAAGAAATCTTAAAGCATAACCAATATATTAATTATGTCCCAACAATGCACATCCTGGTGGTTACATAACATTAACCAGACGTCTGAAGGTGAATGGAAAGCTGTTACATAACATTCCAAAAACAGATCTCATGTTCTTGTTTCTTATAATAAACTTGACAGCAGAATCAAGTATGTTTTTAAAAATTCCTTGATAAGCATGCAATGGACCAGTATCGTTTTTCACAAGTGGCTTACAAGAATTTATGTGCATGCGTGTGTGTGTGTGTGTGTGTGTGTGTGTGTGTGTGTGTGTGTGTGTGTGTTTGCGCATGTCGCTTGAGTGTGTCACTGAAATGCTGTTAGTGTTTAGGAGTACATAAAAGGACACTGTAAAAACAACCTCATCTCTCATGGCTAAAATAAACACACCCATGATTCATAATGTACAGATTATAATGTTAGCACTAGTATCAGTAAGATATCAGCAGAACTGATGAGTTCTTTAGAGGTGTGCCAGGAACAAAAATAAAATGGTAGATGTTATTGTCCAGAAATACCGACTTGTTATCCTATTAAGATTACTAGGAAAATGGTGTGTCATTGATGAGTCTAAAACATTTTACAGGGTTATATTCCCTGGGATTTCAGAAGTCAGTAGATGAATCATTTCATAGTAAATTACATCCTTTTGGCAGTAATCAACAGCCTTGAGTACGTGCAGTATCTCATTTTTAAGCCTGAGAAAGGTGTACATTTACCATTCTGCATATGTTAACTAAATGACCCATTAGTCTTATTCTGAGCACATGTTTTTAGATTAGAGGGTACCATGTTTAAAGTGCATTGGTCATGTTTTCATACCATTTTTAAAGTGTATCAGTCATGCTGTCATATTTTGTTTAAAGTGCATCGGTCATATTCTCATACCATGTTTAAAGGGTATTGGTCATGTTTTCATACCATTTTTAAAGTGTATCAGTCATGCTCTCATATTTTGTTTAAAGTGCATCGGTCATATTCTCATACCATGTTTAAAGGGTATTGGTCATGTTCTCATAATATGTTTAAAGGGTATTGGTCATGTTCTCATACCATGTTTAAAGGGTCTTGGTCATGTTCTCATACCATGTTTAAAGGGTATTGGTCATGTTTTCATACCATGTTTAAAATGCATTGGTCATGTTTTTATACCATGTTTAAAGGGTATTGGTCATGTTCTCATAATATGTTTAAAGGGTATTGGTCATGTTTTCATACCATGTTTAAAGGGTATTGGTCATGTTTTCATACCATGTTTAAAGGGTATTGGTCATGTTCTCATAATATGTTTAAAGGGTATTGGTCATGTTTTCATACCATGTTTAAAGGGTATTGGTCATGTTTTCATACCATGTTTAAAGGGTATTGGCCATGTTCTCATATCTTGTTTAAAGTGTATCGGTCATATGGGTCATATTCTCATACCATGTTTAAAGTGTGTTGGTCATGTTCTCAAATACATTTGCTTTACAATGAGTTTAATTTCCTGTTATACTTCATGCACTTCTTTGATAGAGCTGCAAGTGATTTTGCAAAAGATAAAGATCATAGAGTGCTATTTAATTTTTTAGCTTCTCTGTTTACTCAGTTTTTTCTGTATAAACACACCCACCACATGATGGCTTGCATCTGATTTTTATACAACTGTATATTATATTATATGTAATCAAAAAAATCTTACCTGTATAGAAGAGCTGCTTCTTATTTACAATAACCCAATCCTGGATGTGGATGTCACAGGATTTGCCCACAGTTGGCTTCATTTCATTATTTGGGCTCCACCCTCATGCTCGAATCACGGTGACCATGGGAAATCATGTGACACACCCAGTCGTGGGTTATTGCTAAAATACCTAATTATGTAGTGATAGCTTTTTTTTTTCCTCCTGCATAACAGCATTAATGAGAAGAACTAGTTATAGATAGAGTTTCTTAGAGGAGGTCAAAACAAGATAAAGGAGCAATACAAAATGTTAACTAACAATGGAATAAAAAAAAAGTCTATACACACGTCAAGAATATGTGATGTGTGTTTATACAGCCCATTCCAAACATTGTCTTCTTTCTAGTTCAGTCGGCTAGTAAGCAGATCTCAGCTCTCACTAATATATGTAGAATAAACTACTGAATTCAGAAATAAAAGTAGTTGTGATTATTGTTTTCTAATGATGCATGCACATTACAAATTATGGCATTAAGATACTTTTTTCCACAAGATTGTATCCAGTGTATTTTCCAGCATTTTGAAATGTATTTTCATTGTGCTCGAGGCCAAGATTCAGTTCTTAAAAGTATATAACTGTCCTAATTTGCAGTTATTTTGCTTGATATTATGTCACTGAAGTTCAGTTTAGTCAGAAATATTGCAAATCATTTGTCTGCCTCTTTTTCTGTTTCCTAATAAGTTTAATCATGTGCTCTGAAGCTGATGCTAACGGTCATAAACATTTGCTTCACTGTCTCATGTTTAATACTATCCTCTTATGATGCTGGTTTTCTCTATGTGTGTATGTGAGTGTGAATCTGTGTGTTTGTGTGCTTGTGTGCATATCTACGTGTGTGTCTGTATTTCAATGTACATATGCATGAACATGTGTAAGTGTGTGTGTGTGTGTGTGTGTGTGTGTGTGTGTGTGTGTGTGTGTGTGTGTGTCTGTGTGTGTGAGTGAGTGAGACTGGGGCTCACTGGCATTACTGCTGTTACGGGGACAGGGAAAGTTATGGCTGACATATATACATATAAAGGTATGTGTATTGATTTTTTCTTATTTATTATCTCCGGACGCATAGCATACAGGAGGTTTCATTTCAGTTTATTCATTAATCAAAATTCATTAAACTAGAACTATCTTGGCAGTCTCATACATGAATGAATTTCCTCTGTTTTGCTATCTGTTGTTTTTCCTTTCTCTGAATTTATTTAAAATTGTGACAGTAAATGACAAAAATAAATGAACAAAATGGGAAGACTGAAGGAGGCCTGGAGTCTTGTAGTTGGCTTACTTAACAGGGACAGTGCCAAGACATTGAGATGTTATTGCATACACTACACCCAAAGTTAAGGATTTTGACCAGATTTGTACACATACAGGCTCCTGATGCCACATCCCATATCAGTGACCAAGGACTTGTAGGAGTCGATCTTGGAGTATGTGACTGAGCATTGGATCTTTCTCCCATCCTGGGGGAGCAAGAGAAATGAGGAAGGTCATTACACAAACACCGCCCACTGGAGGCCTGGTAGGGCAGCAGCAGAAACGCATAGCCTTAAGTACTAGGTTACCAAATAATGTATGCATGAATGGTAAGAGATTCAGAGCATGATGGGAAGAAGAAGGATGTACTAACCCAGCCCTTCATGCATCACTGAGGGGCTAGGGATTAAAAAAAATTCTCAGTAAAGCATTGGGATGACACTACACTGGAGGCGTAGTTCCTGAAGATGGAGACATTCAGTATAACATTTGGTTATTTCCCGACTTCCTGACGCTGGAGACATTAAGTCTGCCATAAAGTTATTACTCAACTTCAGGTTGGCCTCTAGTCAGGGATAAACTGCACCTTCCATCCAATGAGGCAGAGGAGACTCTGGTAGGCAAGGAGATAGAGCACTATAAGGGTTAAAAAATGCCACATCAAACTAAACTGATTACAGGCGTTCAAAGTAGCAATATTCTGAAATCCATAGATATAGTACTTGTTTTTCAACGTTGGTTTAATAAGGTGAAGATTCTGATAAATTTTTGTTGTGTATATCTCTGTGGGGAGTGGGGTGTGGACAATATATTTTAATGACAATTATTCTTACTGACCATTTCAGTAGATTATTTTAATTTAGCTTTTATAGCATTTGGGGTCAACGCTTTGCAATGCATCTTCTAAACATCATCTTAGACGGACAAATAAATAGTTTGTAATAAAGTATACTGTTCATTCATGACACACAACCCATCTTTGGATTGCATATACTACTCCCATCCATGCACTTTCTTGGACCTGAATGAATAAGTCACGGGACATAAGTGTCTAATTATTGTAGATGTCTAAGGTCACAGGCCTTTCCAATCTGTTTGAAAGTAAATCTAATTACCAGATATCTGTCTCAACCAAATCTTCCATGTCTATAAGCATTTTAACTAGTCTGATAACTAAAAATCTGTTGTCTATTTAGATAAGTCTCTCCTGAGCCTTACCACCTTATTCAGTTCACAAAATTCCCTCATTACCTGATGTTATCCCGCTTTTAACTGTTTTTACTTCCTTTGTTCTTTCCTTGTCTTCCTCTGTAAGTTTTTCCAGTCTAACACTATAACTGTGTACCTGCCAAGATACTGTCCCCATGACACTTCTATCTTCTAGGCTTGGTAGCTCCACATTGGTTAGCTTACATTGCTATAAATATAACTCTGCAGCCCCTTCAACATCTTTGCTAGCCACCTGGAGTCTGTATATCATTCTTATGTCTCTATTCAGCTATTGGTCATCACGCAGAACTGGACACTATAGTTAAGGCCTTTGCTTATCAATGAATTATCTCTTTGCCACTAGTCTCTTAGGGAGAGTAGAATGGCAGTCTATGAACAAATAAGATTCAGAAATTCCTCCTCTTTGATACATAAGCAAAGCTTTTCCTACATTACATGCCCTTCCTTGATTATTGCATGCAAAAATTAATGATCTTCCATTTTTTCCTGTTATATCATAATGTCTCTGTCACTGTCCATTCCTATAACTTGTTTTAAAGTCATCAGTTCTATCAGTAGATCATCCCTTCTGACGTAAGAACACTTACCTGTGCGACAGTTTGCTGAAGCCACAAATTCTCTCTGAGGTATCAGTTATGGCAATCATAAACATTGGCTCAAAAGAGATCCCTCTGAAACTTTGCCTGCTTGTCACTTGTAAAAAAAAAAAAAAAAATGTATCTTTCATAATACCCCCACTGTGTTCTATTACCCAACCACTTTTACCACCGTTCTCTTTTTCCTTTCTTTTTCCAAATGCCTTTATTGTTGAACTACATCAAAACTTTGCAGATATCCAGCTACAGCTAATCAACCCCTCACCTCATTCATTGTTCACATTCCTCAGACCTAAAATTAGATCACATTCGTCTGGCATAATATAACCTACCTGAATGCTTGCTTTATCGTAGTATACCCTGTGTAAATGCTTGCTGCATCATAATATACCCCATGTAAATGTCTGCTACACTATCCGTGCCTGACTGCTTGCTGTGTCATAGCCATACCTTTTAACTGTCCAGATTTTTGCCTCATATTTTTAGTCTGTTCCTCATAAAATTTGTGGTTTTCTAGCTAATCATTGAGGACTGAAGTCACTAAATAATGCTAAATAATGGCAGACATTTGAGTTTCAGACTTCCTTCAGAAAATACACAATGATGCAAAACCTGTTATTCTAACAACTTTCTAAGTTTTAGGAGCAATATTTAAAAATCTATCCCTATTTTTCAGCCATTGTCCCCACATTATTTCTGGCTTTGTCCAGATTTCTTGCACAGAGAGGTTGAAAGGTATGATCATAGCATACCATGCCTGAATGCTTGCAGCTTCATAATATACCCTTACGAATGCTTGCTTCATCATGAGCAAATTTTGCTGCATTGTAATTTACCCTGACTGAATGCTCACTACATCATAATGTACCCTGCCTAAGTACTTGTTTCTTCATAATATACACTGCCTGCATGCTTGCTGCATCATATTATACCTTGCCTGCATGCTTGCTGCATCATATTATACCTTGCCTGCATGCTTGCTGCATCATAATATACCCCAAGTACTTGCTGCATCATAATATACCCTGCATGAAGGGTTGCTATATTGCAATACAGCCCCTGTGGATGCTTGCTGCATACTAATATACCCTGTTTAAGTACTTGCTACATCACAGAATATCTTGCCTAAATGCTTGCTATATCCTAATATACTTGACTAAATGCATGCTCCATCATAATATAGCCTGCCTGAATGTTTGCTGCATCATAATATACCCTGAGTGAATGCCTGATTCATTATATACTGCCTGAATGGTTGCCTGCTGTATATCATTCTCATTTTGTCCAGGTTTTATAATCAGTGCTGTTGATAAGCTTCACTGGAACTGAATCTTATACTCTCAAGCCTTTATTTGCTGAGATAATTAATCAGGCTACATTTATATATGAGTGTTTCCATCCTTAAGTTATTAGGCATTACTATGGACTTCAAACATTGCCAAATTCTTCAGAACTCTATGTTCAGTCAGTCCAACAACCCATTTATGCTTTATTTCACTTTCAAACCTTTTCAGCTTCATCAACATTTCCTATTCAAATTTTTCCATTTATCACATTGAGTACAGCAGCATAATTCTATATCATTCAAGTTTTCATAAACCTTGCCACAAAGGTCTTCCTCTGACTTTAATTATAGCCTCACCTCAGGCTATGTGCCCACTGAATGGCGCACAGTGACAGTTATCCCACTCCACAAAGGGGGAGCCATCACAGACCCCGGAAACTACTGCCCCATTAGCTTAACGAGCCTGGTCTGCAAGGCTATGGAACGTATCATCATGGAACTTATAAACAATGACATTGGTAATCTCCAAACTCAGGACCCCACCCAGTTCGGGTTTGTAAAAGGCAGATCATGTCTCCTAAACTTGATAGACTTCTTTGAAGCAGTCACCAAAGCCATAGATGAGGGTAAGGTGGTTCACACAGCCTATCTAGATCTCGCCAAGGCTTTCGACACCACCCCCCACTCTGGAATTATAGATAAACTCACTAAACTAGGTATAAATCCCTATGTCACAAGATGGGTTGCCAACTGGCTCACTGACAGAACCCACACTGTGAAAGTAGCAGACTCCAAATCCAACTTCAGACCAGTGACAAGTGGAGTACCACAGGGTTCAGTCTTGGGTCCTCTCCTGTTTGGTATCTACTTCTCTGAAGTACAGGCTAACACAGAAGGTCTTTGGCTAACGAAGTTCGCAGATGACTGCAAACTAGGAGCCATAATCAAAACTCCAAAAGATGTGAACATCCTACAAAAGGGCCTCGCTGAGACAGATGCCTGGTGTCAAAGCCATGGCCTCAAGCTCAATGCTAAAAAGTGCATTGTCATCCCTTTTGGTAAAAACTCTGTACCCATGAACTACCACATAGGCGGTAGTCTACTTAACACCGAAAGTGTGATAAGAGACCTTGGGACACAGATGGACAGTAGTCTCTCCTTTGATAATCACATTGCCACAGCAGTCAGGAAATCCTTCTATGTGGCACACCTCATCACAAAAGGTTTCTCATCCAGGGAAAAAAGAGGTCATTGTTCCTTTCTACTCATCACTCATTAGACCCATTATAGAGTACAATGCCCCTTTTGATATGTACCGCACAAGACATTTACAACAACTGGAAAGGCCACAAAAATACTTCACAAAGAGGATTACCAGCCTCAAACAGATGCCCTACGCAGACCGTCTCAAAAAACTGCAGCTTTACTCCATCACATATCGCCTACTCAGAGGCGATCTCTGCCCAACACACAAAGCTATGTCAAACCCAGAGCTTTTAGACATGCTTCACTTAAAGAAATCCCAATCCCTACGAGCTACATGCTCTAGGGACCTAAACATTATCACCACAATAAACAGAACATGCTGAAGGGATAGATTCCTGTCCCAGAGACTTCCCATACTCTGGAACAAACTACCTATCTATATCAAACAAAGCTCCTCATTAGCACTCTTGAAGAAAAATCTTGATGATTGGATGGGAGATAGGAAATTCACTCCGGGGATCACTTCTGTGGCTCTGCTCGACAGTGGCACAGGAAAATTATTTTCTTGGGTGGCGAAAGCCAGGGTACCTTTTGGCTAGGCTTATATAGGCCCTATGGCCAATAGCCTAGTACCTACCTATGAACCTATGAACCTATGTCCACCTTCAATTAGATTAAATCTGATGTAATTATTCTGTACCTTCATACAGTGCTAAATAATTTCATAGCACTAGTTTTAAATATTTTTTACTGCATTATAACAATAACTGAGAAGAAGCTAGAGATGAAGCAAGTCCAACTGGACATTCATAGACCTGGAGAAACCATACAATAAGTTCCCAAGAAAGCTGATTTGGGCAATCTTGAGATGGTTTGAAGTCCCAGAAATATTGATAGAACTAGTTCAGGCTAATACAAAAGGATCCAATTCCACAAGTATGAACAGTGCTCAGATTCACAGAGGTGTTCCCAGCTGGAGTAGGTGTGCATCAGGGTTCAGTTCTGAGCTCACTGCTGTTCATTCTGGTGATGGACTACATTAGAACACAGGTCAGAGGGGACAGATCAACAAAGCTGCTGTATGCAAATGAGGTTGCATTACATGCAGACTCAAAATGGAAACTTCAGCAAATTATAGGGGACAAGAAATCAAAACTGAAGGCACACTGCATGAAACTGAGTACACATTAAACAGTTCTAATGGCAGCAAATGGGGAAAACAGTAGCTGACAACTGAGATAGAAAGGAACATAGAAGAACAGATTAACAACTTCAAATATCTATGAGGGGTGATTGAGGAAAAGGGAAGTCTGAATGATAAGGTCAAAGCTAGAATCAGAGGGGCTGCGGCCAACTAGCACAGAGTGTCAGGGGTAGTGTGTGGCACAAGGATGACAAAGAAGCTGAAAAGTAAGGTATGCAAAATAATGGTTTGACCAGTACTGCTGTGTGGTACAGAAGCCTGGGCAGTAAAAGGCAGAGTAGTTGTGGAAGCTAGGGGTTTGAAGTGCCTGAGAATGGTAGTAGGATGCACACTGTACGACAGATGGAAAAATGAGGACATCAGAGCAGAAGCCCAAATAGCTCCAATTGTAAAGAAAGTTGAAAGGGAACAGATTCTGGGGGTTCAGGCTTATGTACAGGAAAGCAGAAGAGAATTTGGTGAAGAAGATTTGTGACAAACAGGAAAAAGACAAGCGGAAATGAGGCAATACAGAAAAGAGATTAATGGATTGCATGAGAAAATGCCAGAAGCAGGCAAGTATGACTACTGAAGAAGATATGAGAGTGTCATTCAATCAAGAGAGATAATTGCACTCCAACCGCATCTAGAAATTAGGGAAAAAGGGGCTGTTGTTAATGATGATGGTGATTTTGTTGTCATCGTCCCCCTGCACACTTACAGACAGTCTAAGAAAAGAACTGTAACTCTGCCCATTCATTACCTACTGGGGGTGAGGAGAGCTGATTGGAGTGAAACATTCATCCAGGCAGCCATATGGTGATTTTGAGATGACTGCTTGTCAAGATGAGTCTACTGTCATAGGTTCATAGATACCCTCCCAACCCATTATAGACCACAACCTCTTAAACATCCCATCCCATCTCATCTCCTCCTCACACTGGAATGTGTAGGGAGGCACATCCAGGGACACACATCAACAACAAGCTTCAAATTATTACTCAGTCATTAAAGAATCTGTCATTTAGATTCCACATTGCTCCTTAGGTGCAATATTTTAGCTAGTTTTACTTTTGCTATGTTTATATAGGGTATTACTCAAATTCTAATATTGCAAATCTTTAAACAAACATAAATAAATAAATAAATAAAAATAAATAAGGTCACTAATGAAACACAGGTCAGCTGGGCCATAGTCAGGCTTTCATTTACTCTGTTACATAGCAGCAATACTGTAGCACAATTTGTTCCTGTTTTTGGCAAAACTCATCTCAATGTTCCTTAGATTCTTATTCCTTTTTAGTAGGTATATTCCTAATAGCCAAAAAGAATTCCTCTGACTCATATCTCAGTACTAAATTGTAATTTCTCATAGCTTCCTTCACTGCTATGAGAACAGACTAACATGCTTTTTTGCCTATCCTTCCCTATGTCCAGAATTCCTTTTCCTATATCCTCTCTAGCTATCACTTTAACTTTTGCAGACGGCCATCCTGCCACTCTTGCTTTATTCCTAACCTTCAGACATAACCTCATCCAGTTTTACTAAGTATTCTCACACTTCAGTTTGTAATAATTCTTCTGTTAACAAGTATCTTACTGCGTGGAATAAAATAATATAAACCTGCTCTTCCACTCCTGGCTTCTTCTAAATCGTGTGAAAATCAGATTTATTAATATATGTAAGAGCTAAACATAGTTCAAAATCGAATGTAAATATGCACACATAAGCAAAGACAGTCTTTCCAGTATAAGACAAATCCAGAACCAATAATAAAATCTAGAATATATAATTAAAAATGGATTGGCATATGCAGATAAATCAATGTAATCTCAGACAGACTAGGCCAGGTGAAAGAGATGTGAAGTAAGAGACTTCTTGAAGCCACCCGATGCACTAAACTGCTAAATCATGTACATTAGAGATTCCAAATGTACCGTGCCTAGTATGCATAAGAGCACACAGCACACATTTCAGGATGTACCCTTGAAACTGTTAACATTCTCAAAACAGTTAAACAGAAAGCTCAAACTAGCAAATAAAGAACTAGCAGCAGATGGAAAGAAGAAGCCTTAATGATGGTCAAATCTGGTTCCATAATGTTGCCTTCTCATTGAGGGCCATTACAGGATTAAAACTTTTTATACAAATTCCAGTCTGGCTGTCCTATAAATATTTAGGACAACAAGAACTGAATGTAAGGAGTCTCAAAGAATGGCATGAACAGGTAAAGCATTTTTCTCAGACATGTTAAGTTTCATATCATTATATTTCATCCTGTGTTGACTATGATCCACATCATCTACTATGAAATTGACAACATGTTTCTGAGTGAAGGAGAGAAACAAATTAAGTGTCTTTCATATTGCAGTGGTACTGTAGACCCTTCCCTCTCCATGTAGTCACATTTCTCATTTACAACATAATTTGTCACCCCACAATACAGAGGGTAGCCAGAAGATATATTAATATCAAAAGTCACCATCTAGGAATATCCTAAAAAGTAGGATGCAAACCAGTCCCGGACTATAGCAGAGATACCACTGTATGACTAAAGTTATTCCAACATGGTTACCACAATCCAACATATTGAAAACTGCAGAGAAATCAGGAAAGACTGCAATAGCATAGGACATTTTTCTCTTATTAGATAATCAGTTGCCACACAAGTGAGAGCAGTGTTAATACCTTAATACCAGACAAAAAAAGATCTTGGAGAACTGATCCTTCAGAAATGATTCATGTTGCACCTAAACCACCTTCCTTATACTTTATCGATAAACAGCAGAGTCTATATGGGACTATAATTATTAACAAAATCAAGTCTTAAAGATGCCAGATGCTTTCTTGAGGCCTCAAGTTAACTAGATCTCCTTGATTGATGGTAGAAATATGACGATTCTCAAAAAAAATGCTGATGGTCAGATAAATGAATAGCCCCGGTCCTTCTGGCAAGCTAAAACAAGCCTAACTGGACATGGATAAAATGTAACTGAAAGCAGCAGATTTTCAGAGCTCCATAAAACTAATATAAAATACAGGAAATAGTTTTTGTTGAAAAAAAAAAATAATTTTTCAGAATTAGATGAAAGTATAAACTATATAACTAGAAACTTTGGTAGATTTAGGTGAATTTTAAGATTTTAACTGTGGAGATGAGTACTTCGAAGAATTCTCACACTGATTTGGCTATAAAAAGAGAACTACAATTGGTAACTACTGCAATACAATAACTGTCATTAAAAATGTATGACTTTAAGGAAACTCTACAAAATCTCAAGGAAAATTGTAAGAAACAAACAGATGCACTTAAAAAAACTCATTCAGCAGCATCAATCTAAAATAACTGACATAGAAACCACCCTGCATGACTTTGAGGGAAGACACAAAGAAGAGGAAACACAGAAGGAATTACTTATCAAACAAAATATTTGGCTTCTAAACAAAGTGGATGACCTTGAAAACAGGGAGAGGAGATTTAACATAAGAATATTTGGCATCCCTGAAAGAGCTGAAGGAGAAGATATCATCACTTTGTTAAATAAATGGATTCCAGAAGTCTTAGACTTAAAAGAGTGTGTCTCATTTGGCATCGAGAGACCTCACAGAGCTTTAGGAAGACCAGCATCAACATCATCATCTACTCCCCCTAGATCAATTGTTATAAAGTTTTTATCTTATTTAGACAAAGAAGTGGTCCTAAAGACAGCCTGGAGAAAGAGCCCTTTAAAATATAATCAAAACCCAATAAAGTTTGACGACTATTCTGTTAGAGTTCTGGAACAGAGGAAAAAGTATGGCCACTAATAAAGCTTCTAAAGCAAAACAACATCAAAACTCAACTTGCCTTTCCTGCCAAAATTAAAATCTTACACCTAAATGAAATGAGGACTTTCAACAACTCAGAAGAAGCCACTGCATTCATTAAAAACAATAATGTTATATCCATACCCGAAGATATGGATTGGACAGCTCTTTTGTTGAAAAGGGTCACAGGCAAATCTTCCTGGACTGATATTAAAAAGAAAAAGCAAAAAACTGAATCAAAAATTGCTGTCCCTTCTAAATCTCTCTCAAAGTATCTATTGCAACTTGGCCAGAATGCATAATGTATTTATCTTATATTTCAAATAAGGTATGTCATGTAAATGTTCATATATATATATATATATATATATATATATATATATATATATATATATATAAAATGAAAGAAAAAAAAGAAAGGAAAAAATGTTGGTTCTATCCCATTAATAGCAATGTAGTATAATAGAATTACTTTTGTAGTAAAGTTAAATAGTAAACTGTCTTATACTTCATGATTTAAAAAGGGTGACAAGTTTATAAGTCTCGTTTTTTTTTTTCTTTTCAATTCATATATACAGCTTTGAGTGCTATGGATAAATAGTTGTTTCATACAGTCATACCCAAGTCTAAAATATTTAATAGCCAAATAATGGAGTTATTGGAAAAAAGAAAAGAAAAAAAATAATAATCTACTCCAGTTTTAAACTATGCAAGATCTGCTCGTGCGATCAATAACACCCAGTAATTAAATGTAAGTGTAAGTCCTAGTAAATGCTTGTTAGTTACTAATACATAGGATTACTTTTAAGAGATCACTATGTCTGGCAGTGAATCTTGTTTCAAACAATGCATGCCCCCAATTAAAATGGAGCCTAATTAGCTAGCTTTTTATGCTTTTTTTTTGCCCAAGATTGATAAATTGGGCTTTGCTCTGTGTGAGATGCAGCATGCGAGTGCATCATGATCTCTGTACATCCGTTTTTGTTCTTCTTTGATTATCTAGAGTGTGATAATAGTAGTGGGTTTGGCTTAAAGTTTTGGCTTGGAACATGATTACCCATTTCAGAGGTAAGCGTTCCACATCTGATTTAATAAGTAAGAGATTAGAGAGTATATTTGGAGTTAGTAAGAGGGAAGGAACTTGGAAGAAAGGTGCCTGTGTGTAGGTCTGAGACGCTGGTTGGGGCACACATGCTATCGTAAACTGTGAACATTTATGCTCCTAATATTCCCCATGATAGCTAGAGGTTAAAGAAGTGAGTGTCCTCCGTATATAGTGCTGAATAAACGAATAGGTTATGCTGTTAGGACATTTGGCTGGGTTTGTTTTTTTTTTTTTTGTGATATGTGAAGGGATGGACTGTTTGTGTAGAGGTAGATGTGAGGTTTGTTGGACAGTGATTGTGGTTCTCGGGTTCAGTGTCCATAGTGGGGTTCAATGACGGGGAGACTCTCACAAGAAAGGGTTGAAGTGAAGGAATATGTGTATTGATGCTAGCTGAGCGGGAAATCATATACATCAGTCTTAAAAGTGGTGAAGCTTTTTTCAACACTCAAGACAGCATATGTGTCAGTCTGTCTTCCACTCATATTTCACAGAGCTCAGATTACAAAAGTAAAGCAAACAGAATGTAATGAATCCCTGATTGGTTGTTAGGTTACAGAGGGCTTCTCATCTAGTGAAAGCGATTTAGAAGTATTTAATGCTGCTGCTGATGTTTTGTTTAAAAGAGATCACACTATGTATAATATGACATGCAACAGTTTTATACTTTCTTTGCACTACTCAGTAAACAGTTATTAACATTTTCTCTTAGATTAGAGATGTACTACTGGCAATGTCCATAAAATAAGTAAAAAGTAGAAGATTCATAACATCTGAAAAATAACAGGATATGCACAGACTCATATGCATCTGGGAGAAAACAAGTAATACATAGGAGTGCATAAAATGACTTTTAGCCAGTCTGTGATCTCTTCCTTTAATGCATAAATCAGGAAATTTGTTTATAAGTTATAATATGTTTAAAGTTTTGTCAGATTATTTTTCTGTATCGCAGACAATTCATGCTTAATATATGGCAAAAGCTGCAAAGCTTAATATATGGCAAAAGCTGCAAACAGATAAACCATGGGTTCACCTTATTAAAGTTTGTCTGTGAAGATGAAACAGTGCTGCTTAAACTCTCAGTTTCATGAAACAATGTAACAAATAGAGCCCTAGTTTAAGTATGATCATGCTAACATCACAGACAACTGCACCCAACCCTCTCATAGTGTTATACTCTTTAAGACACTACTGAAAGTTGATATTAATACCAAAGGCTCACATAAAATAATAATGTTATTCACTATATCTGTTAAAACTGCACAAAACTGCTAAAAACAACCAATTTGAAAATCAATCACTTAGTTAAATAGAGTCCTTATAAAGATAGAAATACACTAATGTCATGTGTGTAATGCATGGAGTTGTCCTAACAACTTTTGATACCATCTATCTTTTGGATATTTTTTACACATGTTTATGTGTAAACACTTAGTTCATTTTACTTTTATTCTGGGTAATTGCATTTGATTATAATTAATAAAAGGAAAGGGAAGATAAATATTGTATAGGTTTGTTAAATAGGCTACATTAATCTAGGAACTTCTTTAGGCAACTTGGACCATGTGTTTCATTATTTTAGTTAATTATACATAGTTCAATTAACAGGACTACTTCACATATAGCCTGAATGAATAATATGTATAAAGTCAGACTAGTAACCAAGATTATACTTGCTTACATTATTATATCTGGAAACTTAAATTCATAAAATACTTGTTTGTTTCTTGTACGATTTGGATGGTCATCTTCACATCAGTAATGCATTGATGACAATTGTAGGTTGTTGCTTTACTTAATTTAATTTATAAGAGAAATTAAAGTCTGAATGGATGAAAAGTAAACATTACCGGTTACTTAATTTATAAAATTTTCTCCTTTAATATTTATTGTTTTATGGGCTCAAAAAGAGTAAGAAGCTGGTTCAGAAGGTTAGTCTAACAGATTTATTTTGTCTGTTAGACTAGGAATGTTCTTCATTCCATGGTTAGTGTGGGTTAAGATTTATACATATGCAAATTTTGTTAATAGGCTTTTATTCTTTTTTCCTCTAGTTTTAAAATGCCTGACAAAAAAAAAATATTATTAAACCTCATGAAAAAAATGCTGATTAAGATAATTATGAACTATTTAATTAAGAGAGAGTTAACTATACATGAAGAGTTTTATGCACCTAGGATTTTATTAATACATAGTCTGACATGATGCTGACTTTGATGTCTTTAAATACTAATGGCTTAAACGACCCAAACAAAAGATCTAACTTATTGAGATACCTAAAACTAAATAAAGCTCAAGTAGTCTTTCTTCAAGAAACCCATTTTAAAATACACAACACATTTAAGTGGGATCCTAATAATTACAGAATACTAGCTCAATCCTCTTATAAATCAAAGACTAGAGGAGTAACAATACTATGGAAAAATACCTCATTGACTCCATCTATAAATATGTGGATAGGGACGGACTCATAGCTATAGTTATATTAAAATTCAACAACAAAATATGGACTTTAGTGAATTTATATTGGTTCCCTGGTATGGGGGTTGGATTAGCTAAGAAGCACTTAGACCTCATTACAACTACCTCTAAAGGCAATATAATAGTAGGAGGTGACCTGAATTGTATTACAGATGTCACAGAAACCACAAATAAGAAATCCCCCGACTATCATCCACAGCTAAACTATTAAAAAAATGGATAGAGACATTTAAACTAAGATATGTTTATGATGCTATAAGATCTAATTCATTACTTTTCTCACATCAAGAATATAGACACAGAACCCAAACCAGAATTGATAAAATATATGTCTGTCAAGATTTATATACTAAAATTTTAAATTTTTCGATACAGCCATGTCTATTTTCAGACCATAACTCCCTGCTATTGGAAATTCATGCACAGTTTAAATTGTTAGTTATTACTTCAAGGATCCTTTCATACATTGCAAAAATCAAAGAATTTAAACCTTGGTAAACTTCTGAACTTCAGTTTTTTCTAGAGATTAATTACAAACCAGAAAAAAATATACTTATGGTATGGGATTCATTAAAAGCTTATATATATATATATATATATATATATATATATATATATATATATATATATATATATATATAGTAAATCCATCAGCTTGTACAAAAATAAAATTAAATAATGGGAATCAGAATTACAGGAATTACAAAATCAACTTTATTACTTAAATCCAATAAGACTTTATGTGAGTCGGAAAACAAAAAGAAACTAGAAGAAGCCAATAAAAATATTATGAAATATTATCCCATAAAACTTACTTAGCCATAGAAAGATTAAAAATAAACTATTATGCTACTTCTCCAAAACATCTGCATAATCTATCTATGAAAGTTAAATGCAATCAAAAACTAATAATATTGGTAGCATATTACATGAAGGAAAAAGGAAGATTGTCCCAGACATAGGTGACATTTTAGATGCTTTTAAATATCATTATGCAGAACACCATAAAATGAAATAAGTATAAATTAAATTTGCAACCTATATAATATAACCCCCAATATTAAAAAAATCTCTGAAGAGCTATGGCTGGAGTTGCAAAAACCAGTAACACAGAAAGAAATTTTAGACAGGATTAAAGAAAGTAAATCTAATAAGGCACCAGGGATAGATGGTTTATAGGTTCATAGGTTGGTACTAGGCTATCAGCCCTAGGGCCTATACAAGCCTAGCCATAACAATTCCCTGGCTATTTCTTCCCACATTATTTACTTTCCTGGACCCCTGTCTAGCAGGGCGACTGACGTGATCCCTGGGGTGAATTTCCTTTCTCCCATCCAAACGTCAAGGTTCCTCTTGAAGAGGTCCAAAGAGGCACTCTGCTTGATATGTATGGGCAATCTATACCAGAGTCTGGGGTGTCTCTGGGTCAGGAACCTATCCCTCCAGCATGTTTTGTTTATTGTGATGACAAGGTTTAGATCCCTGGAGCGTGTAGCTCTGAGGGATTGGGATTTCTTTAAGTGTAGCATGCCCAACAGCTCTGGGTTTGACATGGCCTTGTATGTTAAGCAGAGATCGCCTCTGAGTAGACGATATGCGACAGAGTATAGCTGGAGTTTTTTAAGGCAGTCAGCATAGGGCATCTGCTTTAGGCCTGTGATTCTTTTAGTGAGGTATTTTTGAGGCCTTTCCAGTTGTTGCAGATGTCTTGAGAGGTACATACCAAATGGGGCGTTATATTCTATAATGGGTCTAATGAGGGATGAGTACAGTGGGACAATGACCTCCTTTTTCTGGATGAAAAGCCCTTCGTGATGAGGTGTGCCACATAGAAGGATTTCCTGACTGTTGTGGCAATGTGGTTATCGAAGGTGAGACCACTGTCCACCTGTGTCCCTAAGTCTCTTATCACACTTTCTGTGTTTAGTGTACTGCCACCTATATGGTAATTCATGGATACATGTTTTTCACCAAAGGGGATAACAATACATTTCTTGGCATTGAGCTTGAGCCCATGGCTCTGGCACCAAGCATCTGTTTCTGTAAGGCCCTTTGTAGAGTATCCACATCATTTGGGGATTCAATAATGGCTCCCAGTTTGCAGTCATCTGCAAACTTTGTTAGCCAGAGTCCCTTAGTGTTGACCTGTACTTCAGAGAAGTAGATGCCAAACAAGAGCGGCCCCAGGACTGAACCCTGAGGTACTCCACTTGTCACTTGTCTGGAGCTGGATTTGGAGTCGGCTACTTTTACAGTGTGGGTTCTATCAGTAAGCCATTTAGCAACCCATTGGGTGACATAGGGATTAATACCCAACTTAGTAAGTTTATCTATGATTCCTGAGTGGGGGATGGTGTCAAAGGCCTTGGCAAGGTCTAGATAGGCTGTGTGGACCACCTTACTCTTGTCCATGGCTCTGGAGACTGATTCAAAGAAGCCAATCAGGTTCAGGAGACAAGATTGGCCCTTCACAAACCCAAACTGGGTGGGGTCCAGTGTTTGAAGGTTGCCAATGTCTTTGTTTATAAGTTCCATGATAATACGCTCCATGGCCTTGCAGATAAGGCTTGTCAGACTGATGGGATGGTAGTTTCCGGGATCCAAGGTGGATCCCCTTGTGGATTGGGATAACTGTAGCTCTGCGCCACTCAGTGGGCACGAAACCTGAGGTGAGGCTATGATTAAACATGACACTTAGGTGAGGTGCCAGTTCATATTGTAGTTCATGTAGTACACAGCCCGGGATGTCATCTGGTCCCATGGATGCTGTATTCTTGGCTTTAGAGAGTGCGTTTGTACCTGTGTGGCCGTTATTACTGGAATTTGGCAATCTTCGGTATTGAGATGGGCCATTTAGGGGGTGAGAGGGGGGTGAAGTTGGCACTGAATCGATCTGCCAGGATATTGGCAATATCCTTGGGATCAGTATATTTATTGCCATTCTGTTTTAGCTCAGAGCAGATCTGAGCATTGCCATTTAGATTCTTGACATAGTTATAGAATGCTTTGTGGTTGTCTTTGGAATTTTTGGCAATTTTATTTTCATAACTAGCTTTGGAGGATTTTATGAGGCATCTCAGTTTCTTACTGAGGCTAGTAAGGGAGTTTTTTGCATCCTGGAATTTTCCTCTTTTCTGCAAAAGTTTCTTCCTTTTGTTGTAAAGTTTGTTTAATTATAGAAATGTATACATTATTTCCCAATTCTATAACTTCTCTCCTACATAAAACCTTTCTTGAAGCCCAGTCATTATTTATTTTATTTATTTATTTACATTTGTTGACCAGGAGTGTCCGATTGGACGTAGGTCCATTTTCAGTGGAGGCCCGGGGAGAAAAGCTCCACAGTTAAAATAAACAGACAGTAGTTACATTGGATTACATAGCGATTAACAATTTAACATAGCAATTACTTACAACATATTTACAGATGAAGAACATAGTACATCAGTAGACAACTAGAATCTTTATCTGTGAAGTACATAACAGACATTAACAAATGTTACAATAAGAAGTTCCTGCTGTATAACAAGTACTAGGCTTATGAGCATCTGAGCTTGCTATAATCAAGGTAGTTAGTGGAGTGGAAAGAAAGGTAGTGGTTGGATGGGGTGGGTGATATTAGAGTGGGAGTTGCAAGGGCATAGCCAGCATGTTTTTAGGTGCGCTTTTAGTAAAGTTTTGAAGTGGGTGCATGATGGTATGGAGGTAATTGTGGGTGGGAGGGAGTTCCATAATTTGGCTATGGTGCAAGAGAATAGTGCTTCACCAGAAGAGTTATTGGCTTTAGTGATCTGCAAGTGATTTTTGTTGCTGGATCTTAGTGGTCTGGTGGTGCGATAGGGTTGGAGTAGATGCTGGAGGGATGGGACATTTAGTGGATGGTTTACTAGTGTGTGGGCGAGTGAGAGTTGATACCATTGAAGGAGGTGAGGGAGTTCAAGCCAGCCCAGTTCAGCAAGTGACAGACAGTGGTGACTATGGTAGGATGCCCCTGTGGCGAATTTGGCAATTTTGTTGTAGCAGGTCTCTAGCTTGTTTAGATTGCATTGCCTTAGGTTGGTATATATTGGAGAGGCATAAAGTAGGGTGGAGATAAGGTGGGAATTTGCTATTGAAATCTTTGCTGCTTTGGTGAGAAGTTGCTTATTTCTGTATAATGCTCCTAGTTTTTTGTGGACTTTTTTATGGTCATGGATATGTGAATGTCAAATTTCAGTTTATTGTCTATTTCCACTCCTAGAAATTTGGTGTGTTCAGTTGGGTATATAGTGGTGTTGTCTTTTGCTGTGATGTTAAAGTGAGAGTTGTTTTGAGTATGTTTGGTGGGTTGGAAGATGAGTAGTTTAGTTTTGTTTGGGTTGAGTATTAATTGGGCATTGGATAACCAAGTTTCCACAGAGGAGAAGGCTTCCTGTGTGACTTTTTGCAGTTTGGGTAGGGACTGGGCTGAGCAGATGATGGTTGAGTCATCTGCATATTGTATGAGTGTGCCATGTTTGGTGGCAGAGGCTAGATTATTGGTGAAAACAGAGAAGAGTAGGGGTCCAAGGATGGATCCTTGGGGAACCCCTATGGAGACAGGTAGTTGGGGAGATATGTAATTCTGCCATACAACAGATTGTTGGCGGTCAGACAGGTAACTCTGAAACCAGTTGGTGACTGATTGAGAGAAGGATAGGTTATTGAGGACAGAGATAAGTTGTTTGTGTGGGACCATGTCAAATGCTTTAGATAGGTCTAGGAAAGTAGCAGAGGAGAGATAGCGATTGTTTTTATGCTGAAGGATAGTGTTAGTAAAGGAGAGTAAGGCAGTGGTGGTGCTATGGTTTGGTTGGAAACCATGCTGAGCATTGGAAAGGAGGTTGTTAGTAAGGAGTTAGTCTGAGACCTGAGAGTGTATGCATCTCTCTAGTATTTTGGAGAGTGGAGAGAGAATAGCTATGGGGTGGTAATTGGTTAGTTCTGTGGAGGGTCCACCTTTGTGGAGGGGAATTATATGTGATACTTTCCACAGTGTGGGCACGAAACTTTCTGACAGAGATCGGTTAATCAAGATGGATACTGGGTGAGCCAGAGCATCAGCTGCGATTTGTAGGTATTCACTTGGGAGGTTGTCTGCTGCTAATATGGTGGGCTTAAGTTTAGTTAAGATTTTTTTTTTATGTTGGAGGTAGGTACAGGAGAAAAAGAGAAGGCAGTGGGGAGATTACTAGTTGAAGGTGTGAGTTGGAGGGGAGGGGGGTTGTGTTGTTTAGCTAGTGATAGTATGGTTTGTGTGAAGTGTGTGTTGAATGAGGTAGCAATATTTTCTGAGGAGTGAGGGATGTTAGGAGGAGGGATACTGACTTTACCTGGGTGGAGGATGGAGTTTATGGAGGACCAGAATTGTTTGGGGCTGTGTTGTGAGGAGTCTAGGGCAGACTGGTAGTATTGGAATTTGTCCTGTTTTATTAGCTTTTTGACTCTATTGCGTAGTTCTAGGAATTTCTGTCTAGTTGAGGGGGTTTTGGTTTTGTGCCAGTGCTCCCAGGCTTTATCCCTGTTTTTCATTTCTGACTTAGTGGTTTTCTGTAGCCATGGGGAGGGTTGTGCTTTGATTCTGGAAAGTCTTATGGGGCATGGTAATTAAGGGTGCTCAGGAAGGTAGTATTAAAAAATTCAACTGTGTCATCAAGATTGAGGTACTTTAGAGGATGCCAGTTACATTCTTTGAGGGATGAGATGAATGTGAGTGGGTTAAAGTTTAGTTTTTTATGTATTTGACGGTAGATGACAGGTTTAGCTTGGTATAGGTATTTTTTGAGTAGGAATGTTGGGGAGTGATCACTGAGGCTATCTGATAAGCAGCCTGTTATATATGACTGGGGGCTCTTACTGACTAGTATCCAGTCCAGGGTAGTGTGCTTGCTGGAGTTTTTATTTATCCTGGTTGGCAACAGGACTAGTTGGGTGAAGCCATGAAGGTTTACATGATGGGTTGGATGGTTGCCAGAACAGGACTGCCAGTCAATATTGAAATCACCTAAAATAATAGTTTCTTGGGGGAGATGGTGGGTAGACCAGCTGAGGAGGTTTTCTAGTGGAGGGATGTTTTGGCCAGGTGGGAAGTAGCATCCAATTATGTTGATGGTTTTGTTTTGGTTTATTTTGAGGTTGGTATATATTATTTCTTCATTGCCTATATGTGGAGTTGATGATTTTAAGATCTGGATGTTTAGATGCTGTTTAAATATTATAGCTACACCGCCTCCTTTCTTGTTTAGCCGGTCTACTCTTAGTATGCCATAACCTGTAGGGAGTATTTGCTCACTGGTAATGTGAGGTTTTAGCCAAGTTTCTGTCAGGATGACTATATCTGGGGAGTACAAGTCTATGGTGGCATGGAGTTCATGGACTTTGTTGGATATACTTCTAATATTTAGGCTTAGTAGAAGGAAGTCACTTGGCTTTATATTGGCTGTAATATGGGATAAGTTGTGGTTTCTAGTCTGATTATGAGGACTGGGGTTGGAGATGGTAGGGCCAGGTTTGGGGTTGATATCTCCACTTAGGGCCTGTTTTGATATGCATGAGGTTATTAGTTTTCTCAGTTTTTGAATGTGCTTGTTTATAAGGGAAACTTTATGATTATGCTCTGTGGGTAATAGGTATGGTGGGAGGGTTACTATGTTAAGTTGTAGGGATGCTTTATGTTTGAGTAATATAGTTGGTAGAATATGTGGGGGGTGCATAGGGATGGTTCTTGAGTTGGTAGGAGGGGAGCTGAGTGAGGGTGAGACATGAGTGGTGGTGTGAGTAGTAGTACAGTGATAGTGTTTGAGTGGGGGAAGGATGGAACTTTGGTAGGATGTAAGATATGCAAGGAGAGTGTATGCAGTGAGCATAGGTAAGGTATGCTTGTACATGTTAGTTGAGGAGGTGTGATAGTAGTGGGAAGATGGAGGAGGTAGTGTTAGGTTAGTGCTGTGGCTGGCTATTGGAAAGATGGGAGGAGTTTGTGAGTGTAATAAAGGTGGAACCACTGGGGGCAGGAGGGAATAGGGGGCAGGATGGGGACGAAGCGGGTAGAGACCCTGTTAGTTGTTCTTATGAGGGGGCTGGAAACAATCAGGTAACAGAGTTAACTGATAAATGAACATATGATAGTGACAAGGGTGGTTGTAGTTTTAAAACTGGTGCCTGCCACAGGTAATATTTATTAACTTTGGGATTGTCTTAAGGTAATAAACAGGGAAGGGGGAGGGGGAACAAGGGTGTGAGCATGCAGTTCTTTGTACTGCTACTAATGAGCCAAAGCAAAGAGAAGTTTGTCTTTAAGAAACAATCACAATTGACCAAGGACTGCTCTGAAACTGTAAGTCATTTCTTAACCATTTCTCAGGTGGAAAAAGAGGATAACATTTTATCAGTAGGCTACTGTGGTCTCAGTTTAAATTAACAAACACACAGTATTGATCAGTTATGGGTACTATTTGCTAACAGAAGGGAATAAGAGAGAAAGTGGAAGATGAGTGTGTGTGTGGGGGGGGGCTGCTTACAAGTCAAAGCAGAGTGCTCTCTAGGGGAAAATGAATATTGACTCAAACAGGTAGACACATACTCAAAGTTAACTTTAGCTGTTTGCAGACAGTTCAGACCCAGACTGCGCTTTTCTTATAAGAATGATAAAGGTGGTCATTAGCAATAATTCCCCCTTCCTGGAGATATTCTTTAATTAACCCTATCTTAAAAGAAAATAAAGACCCTAAATATTGCAATTCTTATAGACCAATATCTTTGCTTAATAATGATTATAAAATCTTTATGTCAATTATGGTTAATAGAATGAAAGTCCCACTGTCCAATATAATTAATAAAGATCAAATGAGTTTTATATATAATAGACAAACACAGGACAATATCAAATGGATATTAACATTAATTGATTACTTAAATAGAGAAAATCAAGAAGAATTGATAGTTGGTTTAGATATAGAAAAGGCCTTTGATTCTTTAAACTGGGATTACATAGTTAAAGTTTTGAATATCTTTGATTTTCCTCTCTCTTTTGCCACATTTATAAAGAAAGTTTATGAGAATAACTTAGCATTTGTTAAAATAGGCCCTTTTACCTCTGAAGCCATACAGATCACTAGAGGCACTAGACAAGGATGTTCCATGTTGCCTATCTTGTTTGCATTTGCTATAGAAATTCTTGCAAGTCTAATATGTAACAATTCAAAAATAAGAGGGATAGATGTATATGATCAATATAGTTCCAAAATAATGTTTGCTGATGATGTGCTCCTCATTTTACCTAACTCTAAAGAAGTATTAGATGAAGTAGATTTACTAATAGGAAACTTTCAAAACCTCTCAGGTCTTTACTTTAATAAATCAAAATCAAAGTTCCTGTTGTTAAAAAAAAAAAAAAAAAAACAGGAGGTACAAGTATCTGTAAATCATATTATTGGTAAGCAAGTTCCAACCTTGGACTATTTGGGGATTGTATCATGTAAGAATATGGTAGAGATTCTAAATACCAATTATACAAACATTATAAAATCAAAACATTGGTAAATAAATGGAACAATATGTTTATGACATTTGAAGACAGACTGCAGCTGATAAAAATGGTCTTACTACCTAAAGTAATATATATAGCCCAGGGTCTTATATTGTTACCAGAAAAAAAGGACTTCTTAAAAGAAATTACATCAATATTCTTAACGTTCTTATGGTATCCAAAGAAAAATAGAGTGCCGTATTTTCATCATATTAGACTTTGGGAACAAGGGGGGTAAAAATTTCCAGACATTGAAACATACATAAGGGCTTCTACACTTAAAATTGCGATAGATTGGGTAAATCCAAAGTGTTCTTCTAATTGGAAATGGTTACATTCCATAATATTAAGGAATGAAAATGGTTTATCAAAAAATCTTATAGTTACAGATAAAGATAATAGAATGTGGTACTGAGTATAAATCTACAATATAATATAGCAAAACCAACCAAATTAAACCTAATAAACCATATTTTTGACACCTTTAGGAAATTTGTCAATATGAATATAGATATAAAACTTTGGTTTGCATTAACTCCATTCAGTATTACAAGACATTTCTCTGATAAAGTACATACAGAGATTTTTACTTCATGGGGAAATAAGAATTTAATATGCTGGTTTCATTGTATAAAAAAACAAGTCTTGGAAACACAATATTTAATCTCAGCCTATGGATTAACACCTAATGATCGGCTAATGTTGCAGAGTATTTTAACACATACTAAGGATCTATGTAGAATAGTAAACAATTTGTCATTTAAAAGTACCCCAAAATTTATATTTTGGTTGTTTGAAATTATCTATAACAACACTAATACAAAACAAACAAACAAACAAAAAAACAAACAAGTTATCATACTTATATAATGTATTCATTGCTTATAGGACAGCTCCTAATGTATCCTATTCGCAATATTTAACTAAAGGTATACAGACTTCCCTATCAATAGAAGATAAGACAAATATCTTACTCTCAGTTAAATTAACATCTCATTCACAATATTGGAGAATATTTAAATGGAAATGTCTACATATATCCTTCTTAACACATGTTTTTATGACTGTGTCAGTATCGAAACATATTGGAATGAGATTAATAATTTTTTACAAGCTCTATTTTGACAAAATCTCAAATTTTACTGAATGCAATCAATAATCCTCACTTGAAGAAATTGGATTTTTATTTAATATGGACTATACTAGCAATAGCTAGAAAATGTATAACCAGAAGATGGAAATCCAACACAGCGCCCTCCATGGAGGAATGTTTATGTCTACTTAAGAAGTCTGTTTTAATAGAGATCAAAACTAAAGAACTGAGAATCCACCCCAAGCCATTAGTCAATAACCAATGCAGAAAAGTTTTGACATTGATTGACACCTTGCAATTGGAATCAGACTCTTCTTGATAATTTAAATATAATGTATCAACATCATTGTTTTTATGGGTCTAGTTCACATTGTCATAAGCCGGCAATATCGAATACGATATTGTCGGCATGACAATGTCAAAAGTCCAGAACATCGCGCAGGTAAATAAATCTCCGTAAGGGAGAGATTTCTGTTTACCTCAATGTAGTGCGGTCTTGGAGTTAGTATATTTAAGTAGGTGGGTGTGGGGGTTGCAGGGGGGCTTGCCCCCCTGCCTACATTAGTTAGTTTTTTTTTGTAGTGATTTTTTTATGTTATTCAAAATTTTACTACTTCGATCAATAAAGTTTGACCTTTATTGATTCGATGAAGTAAAAGTTTGATAATGTGATATAGACGCGTTTTTACAAAGATCTGTTATCTTAATCTGTCAGGCTAAATGTATATATTGTATATCGTTGAATATTTATTAGTTGTAAACAATCATTATTATGTTTTAAATCAAAATAAAAACTGAGTAAAAAAAATGTAAAGCACATACTGCAAATCAAGGTTGCAAACTTCATGTAATTAAAAACACAGCCCAAATACTCAGTGAGGCAACTGTACCTTGTTATAAGTAATCTTGCAATCAAGGAAACCCAGATAACATCAGTGATCTAGTAAATCAATGTATAAATGGTCCCAGTGTAAACATGCATAGGGGATGCATATAACACTATGTACAAATACTTAAGAGATCTTGTGCAATGAAAACCATGCAAAACATTAATACTTTGTAATAAGTTTTTATTGCCATGTTAGGCAATAAACACATGTAATACAGTTTAAGTGCATATAGTACTACCCTAAAGCATAACCTCACAGAATTCCATGTTCAGTACTTTGCTTCTATTCAGTTCACTTTATTTTTATTTATACTTTTAGCACCTTCCTAATTGAACCACACATTTTCTTCACATGATCATTCTCTAACTCCAAATATTTACAATCTTAACTCCAACTTATACCTCTCTTTCTGTCCTAAGCCTTTGCTAACTACCGAATATTTCCTTAACCAATTCTACCATCATGTCTACCATAACTACCTCACCACTAGCTAAATTACTACTCTGTGCCACACTCATATTTGTACTAACCTCAGCATATCTGTTAACCTCCTATGAACACCCAAATAATTCTCAATTTAACCATCCAACAAAACAAACAGCCATACACACTTTCACATTATCCCATAATAATATCACTATTACATCCACACCTAGATACATACTAGCTAAATACCACAGACTGGCCCTCATTAAATACAATAACCTAATAACCAGGAAATTCCATTACCAAAGTAGTAACATACATTATCTTTTGCTTTCACTAAAAAAGCATTCCTTACAGGATGGAGACATCCATCCTAATCCTGGCCCACCTAATGTCCTATCCACTGAACATCTTACCAACAATCCCTCTATTCCTCTCATCCCCAACAAACACCCCAACTCTCTCCTTATAGCACATCTCAATATCCAAAGTGTGAATAACAAAGTTTCCCATCTCCATGCTCTCCTTGACATACACTCTTTTGATATTTTATGTTTGACAGAGACTTGGTTAAAACCTAAAACACAAGATAATGAAATTATCCCACCAGGATATAACATATTGAGACTTGACCGTAAAAAAAGAAAGGGAGGGGGAGTAGCGCTTCTTTTTAAGTATGCACTACAAGTCACCTCTTTACCCTATAAACCACCAAAGGACAACAATGCTGAAGCCCTTATTTCCAAATTACAGCTTAACTCTAGTAAATCCTTATATATATTCTGTATCTATCTACCTCCTGGAAACAATATTAGTACACTAGAGGATATTCTTAGCTGGGTCTCATCAACCTTCCCACAAGAAACTATTATCCTAGGTTACTTCAATATAGACTGGAAGTGCATCAGTACTGAACATCCTACCTCTCATATTAACCTTCATGGCTTCTCTCCGACCCTTACCTCCCCAACAAGAATTAACAAACCAAACAAAAAAGAGAGCACTTTGGATTGGATCCTTGTATGGTTTCTCTCAGACCATTACCTCCCCAACATGAATTAACAAACCAAACAAAAACTAGAGCATTTTTGGATTGGATCCTTATTAATAATTACCACCAAACTTATAAAGTTGGTATCCTCCCTGATGATGTAAGTGACCACTCCTTGACCTACATAATCAGGCAAAAGTTTGATACCTCTCACTTAGCATCATATAGGACTATACGGTCCAACAAGCAATTTAACCAAGGGCTATTCAAGAGTGAACTCAGTGCCTGTAATTGGTCTCAACTAAAAACCCTCCCACTTGAAGAGGCTGTCAAATACTTTATAGGTTCATAGATTCATAGGTTCATAGGTTGGTACTAGGCTATCGACCCTAGGGCCTATGCAAGCCTAGCCATAACAATTCCTTGGATATTTCTTCCCACGATATTTACTTCTCTGGGCCCCTGTCTAGCAGGGTGACTGACATGATCCCCGGGGTGAATTTACTATCTCCCATCCAATCATCAAGGTTCCTTTTGAAGAGGGCCAATGAGGCGCTCTGCTTGACATGTATGGGCAGTCTATTCCAAAGTATGGGGAGTCTCTGGGTCAGGAACCTATCCCTCTAGCATGTTTTGTTCATTGCAATGACAAGGTTTAGATCCCTGGAGTGTGTGGCTCTGAGGGATTGGGATTTCTTTAAGTGGAGCATGTCCAACAGCTCAGGGTTTGACATGGCCTTGTATGTTATGCAGAGATTGCCTCTGAGTAGACGATATGCCACAGAATATAGCTGGAGTTTTTTTAGACAGTCAGCATATGGCATCTACTTTAGACCTGTGATTCTTTTACTGAGGTATTTCTGTGGCCTTTCCAGCTGTTGCAGATGTCTTGTGAGGTACATACCAAATGGGGCTTTATACTCTATAATGGGTCTAATGAGGGATGAGTACAGTGGGACAATGACCTCCTTTATTCTGGATGAAAATCCCTTAGCGATGAAGTGTGCCACATAGAATGATTTCCTGACTGTTGTGGCGATGTGGTTATCGAAAGTGAGACCACTGTCCACCTGTGTCCCTAAGTCTCTCATCATACTTTCGATGTTTAGCATCCTGCCACCTATGTGGTAATTCATGGGTACATGTTTTTTTCCAAAGGGGATAACTATACATTTCTTGGCATTAAGCTTGAGCCCATGGCTCTGGCACCAGGCATCTGTTTCTGTAAGGCCTTTTTGTAGAATATCCACATCATTTGGGGATTCAATAATGGCTCCCAGTTTGCAGTCATCTGCAAACTTTGTTATCCAGAGTCCCTTAGTGTTGGCCTGTACTTCAGAGATGTAGATGCCAAACAAGAGTGGTCCCAGGACTGAACCATGAGGTACTCCACTTGTCACTTGTCTGGAGCTGGATTTGGAGTCGGCTACTTTTACAGTCTGGGTTCTGTCAGTAAGCCAGTTGGCAACCCATCAAGTGACGTAGGGTTTATGCCCAGCTTAGTAAGTTTATCTATGATTCCAGAGTGGGGGATGGTGTCGAAGGCCTTGGCGAGGTCCAGATAGACTGTGTGGACCACCTTACCCTCGTCCACAGCTCTGGAGTCTGATTCGAAGAAGTCAATCAGATTCAGGAGACAAGATTGGCCCTTCACAAACCCAAACTGGGTGGGGTCCAGTGTTTGAAGGTTGCGAATGTCTTTGTTTATAAGTTCCATGATAATGCGTTCCATGCCCTTGCAGATCAGGCTTGTCAGGCTGATGGGACTGTAGTTCCCGGGATCCAAGGTGGATCCTCTCTTGTGGAGCGGAATAACTGTAGCTGTGCGCCACTCAGTGGACACAAAGCCTGAGGTGAGGCTATGATTAAACATGACAATTAGGTGAGGTGCCAGTTCATTTCGTAGTTCATGTAGTACACAGTCTGGGATGTCATCTAGTCCCATGGATGCTGTATTCTTAGCTTTGGAGAGTGCGGTTTCTACCTGTGTGGCCATGATTATCAGAATTTGGCAATCTTTTGGTATTGAGATGTGCCCTTTAGGGGGTGAGAGGGGGGTGAAGTTGGCACTAAATCGATCTACCAGGATATTGGCAATATGCTTCGGATCAGTATATTTAATGCCATTCTGTTGTAGCTCAGAGCAGATCTGAGCATTGCCATTTAGATTCTTGACATGACTATAACTCTAAGTTCTTAAATATCCTGGACCAGCATGCACCTAAACATACTATCAGAACTAGGTCTAGACCTGCCCCCTGGCTTACTAATGAAACCAGGAAAAAAATCCTCCTCAGAAATAAAGCCTGGACTAGGTAGCGAACTACCAAAAATACATCAGATCAACAAATCTTTAGACAAATGAGAAACATGACAAAAAAAAGCAATACTCTCAGACAAAAAAAACTTGTACTGTAAAATGCAGCAAACACACCAAAACAATCCTCAAAGATTATGGGCAAGTATCAATAGACTCCTACACCCAGGTCACTCCAGTACACCAACCCCAACAGCTACATCACCTGAGATTCCTATCCAAACTGCTAATGCCTTCAATTCCTTCTTCACAGAGGCTATCCAGTCACTAGCCAGTCAGCTATCTCCTGACAGATCCAGTCTTCTTAACTCTTCTTCCAGCTCTCTTTCTACCTTCCGATTACAACCCACCTCATCTAATTTTATCTACAAAATCATTCTAAAACTTAAGCCTTGTACTCCTTCTGCTGACCAGATCCCAGCTGAATACCTGCAAAAAACAGCTAAAGAAGTAGCATACCCTATATCCATCCTGATTAATAGAACCACTAACAAGGGAAGCATCCCTGACATATGGAAAATCTCACACATTATCCCCCTTTATAAAGGTGGCAACTCAAATGATTACTCTAACTATCGACCCATAGCCCTACTATCCCCCTTAGCAAAAATAATGGAAAAATGCATTCACCATCAGCTTCTAAACCATTTAATTCAACATAACATACTAGCTGAAAGCCAACATGGCTTTAGGCCATTCCACAGCACTACTACTGCTCTCTTATCTTTTACTGATACTATTAACAGAAACCGCAATAACAATGTTCTCTCTTCCACTCCATTTATTGGTCTCCCAAAAGCATTTGATATGGTGAACCACTCTTTACTTATAAATATTCTGAAATCACTCCCTCTTGATACTCTGGTTGTACAATGGTTTAGTTCCAACCTCAGCAATAGGCAACAGGCTGTGGTCTGGGAGAATAAACTATCATCCCACTTGCCAGTCTCACTGGGTGTCCCTCAGGGCTCCATTCTAGGCCCTTTCTTATTCTCAATATTTATCAATGATCTCTACTTAGATATTCCTCATGTAACCTGTATACAATATGCAGATGAGTCAACTTTAATCTGCGCAACTGAATCTTCATCTGAACTACAATCCCTAACTCAGAAGATGTTTAACATAGTAGAGACTTGGTTCTTAAAATATTGCCTCCTCTTGAATCCCAAAAAAACAAAGCTCCTTCTCTTTACTCCTACCCATAAATCCATGCCTTTAGATTTCTCTGTTATTTCTAACAATGGTACCCTCATATCCCCTGATTCTACCACCAAACTCCTAGGAATTACAATAGACAATAACCTTAACTTCGATACCCATATTAATAACACTATAAAAACAGTCAACAGAAAAATGGGCTCCTTATACAGGATCAAGTACTTTCTCACTCCAATAGCCAGAACTACTATTGCCCACTCCCATCTAATCTCAACACTTCTCTATGCCTCACCAATATATACCAACCTATCCAAGAAGAATCTCTCAAACTAACTACCTCTTATAATAACATTGCCAGATTAGCAACTGGTAATCCCTTTAGAATTCATCACTGTCAGAATCTAAAACAGCTAGGATGGCTTGAACTGCAAAATCAGCTTCATTTTAACCAACTTATCATTGCCCATAAGATCCTCAACCAGCCTAACAACACTCCTATACTCTCAAACCTCATAACTCCTTTGGTTTGTTTGTTCACCTTTTTCGTACTTAGTAAGTCTAACAACATGGCAGGTAACTCTCTTTTCTCAAACACAACTGATGAGAAAAACTGGAACCTTCTACCTAGTAAACTTACTTTACTTCCTTCCCTACCCCACTTCAAACAAAAACTCAAAATATACCTAGAACACACCGGTTATGCCCTTGCACCAACCCCGACTAACCTACCACCTCTGTTACTAAATTTCTCCTAACTCCACTCTGACTTTTGATTCAATGTTCTTTACTGCAGACATTGCAGGAATTGTAAACCTACATACAGTTATGATCTACCTCATCTTGTTCTATATGTTGTAAATACTCTTATGCAACCATTCTCAGGAATTGTAAACCTGAAAAAAGTTCAGTCTACCTCATGAGAATAGCTTGTTCTATATTTTTGTAAATATTCTTCTGCAAATGTACTGTAAAATGTTTTGAAACATCTGCTATGTTAACTTGATTTGTAACCTTATATACACTGTTTTGAAATTGTAACCTTATACATATTGATATAATGTATCTGTCTTGGAGCTTTTCTCCCCGGGCCTCTACTGAAAATGGACATATATCCAGTTGGACTAGCCCGGTCAACAAATGTAAAATAAAAATAAAATAAATAAAATAGTATATGGATCTTACAAGTACAACAAAAATAAGAAAAAAAAAATACAAAATAAAAAATCCCCATCACTATGAAACTATAGAACTATTTATGTGACCATCTATAATTAATATATGCAGTATTCTAAATGATATGATAAATTAAATATGAAAAAGAAAAAACCCTTTGTATAATTAAGATATGTAGCATTAAATGATATAACATATTAAATACGAAGAAAATTGCCTTTGTAAATCATAAATGGTCACATTATATCGATGTTTCTTTGATAATAAATATAATTTTTCCCAGCATTTAAAACTTACAGACATTCATTTTATCTTATTTTAATTGCATTGATTTCATCTTGGCACACAATGGTGGCTATAGTTATAATTCCATAAAAGGAGGTGTATAGTAATATACACTAAAGAGGGGGATTAATGACTTGGTAATAACAGACACAGGTATTTGCACACTGAATAACATTAAATAGGTTCATAGGGTCATAGGACAATACTAAGCTATTGGCCCAGAGGCCCTTATAAGCCTAGCCAAGAATTACACCCATGTCCCCACAAAGTCAGCCCCTGTT